>NC_136483.1:39514131-39581631 GCF_053919585.1 Euprymna scolopes | reverse complement strand
ACAATCTTATGTAAAATTTGAAAAGCTCTGAATATTTCATATCATGGCTTTTACGTTTTAAGAGACGCATGTGGTTTGAAATATGTACTCGATATACAAGGTTATCATTTTGTGTGTTGTATTATTGTGGATAACACACACAATTCCCGGAAGAAAGTTTAGAAAACGTTTGAGTTACATATACAAATCTTTAAGAGGTTATTATAGTTTGCTTGAAGCATTGTCTAATGTGAATTAAAAATAGAAGACGGAAAACCAAAATGCTCGACATTTCGCTCGTTTGCGAGCTTTTTCAAGAGTAAATAGGTAAAAAATGGTTTATGGTGATGGGGTCAATTATTTCAGGAGTATATATGCAAAAGAAGCGCAACATATTTAAATTTATGTAAATTAGAAAATTACACGAGGGCCTGTACATATATGTAATATATTCAAATTTGAATATATATATATATATATATATATTTGAATATATAAATTTGAAAATATATATATATATATATATATATATATATATATATATATTATTCCGAATTTTATTGGGTTTATATAATTGAAAATTCGGTAACCGTTCATATACCAATAAGTTTTAAGTCAAAATGAGATGACTTAAACTGTAAGCTTCAAAATTTACATATTTCATAATTGAGCATTCATATATTGTTTTAACAAAATCAAGACATCAAGGAATAGATTGATAGCAACAAATAATGTATTTCATCGTTAGTTACAATTGTTTCAAGACTATTCGGACAAATTCAAACCCTATATAGTTTGAAAATTTTCACGAGAACAGCCTTTCATCAGATGTATTGAATAAAAAAACTACAGCAATGAACAAGATCGAATCCATTTCCCTTATAAAGAAAAAAATATAAAAAAATAATTTAAAAAAAATCTTTAAAAAACTTTGGAAGGATCAGATGTAGGTAAAATATTTTCTCATGTTCTTCCTATAAAACATTTTCTCATATTTCATATATATATATATATATATATATATATATATATATATATATATATATATATATATATATATATATATAAAATGAATGACCAAAGCACACTAGATTTGCACCAACAGATGCAACATACAAAAAGTTAAATATAATAAAAGGACATCATTTATTTCCGTCTAGGAAAAACATTATAGCTTTGCAAACGATCACATCACATATAGATTTAATATGTTCAGGCTACTAGTCAGTATCTGATATAGGTTTCGCGCATATTACCAGTCGCTTTCATTCGTTATCGGAAATTATTACAGTTATTCCTAGGAGAGTGCCATTCCATAACAAGTCATATTTAACAGTGGTAGCACAATTTTTTAAAGCGAGAGTGACCAATAGTGCCCGCAAGTAACTGCCTAAAAGCGCTAATGCACACTAGAGATCGCAATTGAAGACAGACAATTTAATTTCAGAACAGACCAATGAAGGCCGATACTGATCATGACCGACAGTGAACGCCGGTACCAACAATCAAAAATATAAAAGACAGAACTGTTTTGTCCTAAATGCTATACAATTAAGAACGATGTAGAAATATGCACAAATATAAAAGAGCGTAATAATTAAATGAAACCAATCATCTAATAAGAAAACTTAAAAATGGATAATTAATTAATTAAAATTCGTTTTCCCAAGAATATGCAAATTAGTTAACCTTTATTTAGTCGCTCGCACATCAATGACTAAGCATACTAAAAAGTACGTTTTAATAATTTTTAGATAGAAACAGTAGGCTTTTAATATCAATATCAGAACGAGAAAAAGTAATTTTTAATATATATATAATAATAGAAAAACAAAGACTTTCGCTCGCGAGGACTACTATTGACCGTAACCAGTTATACATTCCTTTTGAAATTTTCATCTCTATTTTTCTCGTTATGTACTGAATATTTGTTAATGAAACCTATATGAAATATATTCCTTATTAAATTTTAAAGATTTTCTATTCTGAAAGAAGTTAAAAAAATTTAATCTAAAAAAGTTGTTTTAAAGTTTTTGTTAAAAAAAATTAAGATTGTCTCATTATTCAGACCTGTATTACAAAGAAGGGGTTGCAAAAAATGAGTTGAGGGTCAGGAGAAATACAAACTGAAATGAGGAGAAATACAAAATGAAACAGAGAGAATATTCAGACCTGCAATAATACAAAGAGGAGGTTGCAAAAATGAGTTGTGGTGTGAGGAGAAATACAAACTGAAATAGAGAGAAAGAGAGTTTTAAAATATAATCTTAAAAAGATAAGATACAAGTTAGAAAAGCATTTCATCCAAGGAATGAAAATTGTTAAAAAAATGTTTTTACTATAGGCTTTAAAAGTAAAGGTACAAGATTCAAGTTGAAATTTATTTATCTTCAAAGTGCACTTTTATAAATTTTACAAAGTAAGGTATAAAAATTTAATTTAAATTGAATCAAAAAATTACCTTGGATTTATTTTATGTAATGTACATTTTGTTTCAATTTAAAAACATTATCTTTCATATAGCAATTAATGATATAGATATAAAATTTTCAATGATTCTTTTTTAAAAAAGTGCAGTAAAAAGCTGTAATTAGAAGAAGTATTTATAGCTCTAGTATTGCACTATTGAGCTATCTAATTCGAATTAGATATATGAAAATACTATCCCAAGCAGTAAAATTATATATGTATATAGTAGTAAGTTATGAAAATATATATGGCAATAAAGTTACACAGAATATTTCGCGTTTCATTCTCGTGAAAATTCGTCAAGCATGTCAAGGCCTATGTTAAGGCCTAAGACATTGTCAGGCATGCCAAGGCCTAAAACTGCGCCGTTTTGGCATGCCTGACGAATTCTTACGAGAATTAAATGCGGAATATTCTGTGTAGCTTAATTGCCATATATATTTTCATAACTTACTACCTAGCTCTACCTATGTATTGAGCACTTTTGAAATAAATACTGAAAATTTACGCATAAAATTATATTAATTTATATGAGCAAATGAAGTAACCATGAGGGGGCAGTAGTGAGAATCTTTATTGACACAAAAGTATGAACATTACTTAGAGTTCCCAATTATAAGTTACCCCTATGGGGCCTCGCTTCTGTTGGTGCGTGTGAGCGATGTAACCCGTAACCCCAATTCAAAAATAGGTTGCATCTTTTCGATTTGCTAGGTTTATATTTTCCCCTTTATCAATTATTGACCATCTTAATTTATATTCAGTTATATTTTTCTTTAATTCCTTAATCCATACTGCTAGAGTGGTTGAGTTTTCTTTTGGTTTTTTTTCCGTTGATTTCGTTATTGCTATTTGTTCTGTTTCTATTTCCGTTATAGTAGTTGTAGTTGTCACTATAGTTATGATCCTTTCTATTGTTCTTTTCATTTTTATCCACATTGTTGTTGTTTTCGTTATTTTTGGTGTTATTTTCTTTCTCAGTTTCATTTTTAAACGATGCTAGGTGATTACGATATCTGTCATTAAAGCAAGTTCCGGTGCTCCCCAGATATACTTTAGTTCCATTATTTTTCATAACTTCACATTTGTATACTACGTTTGAAGTTAAACAGCCCCCCAATTGGACATTCATTAGGGTCCTGGCAGTTACATTCTTTTACGTTGTTAGATTCATTTTCTGTCCTATCTCTATTTTTCAAAAATTTTTTTTAATTTTGTATTATTTGAGCCAATTATGGTATTTGTTAAGTTAGCAGACGTTGAGAAGGATAGCTTAACAGTGTTTTTGTTAATTATCTTACGTAGTTTACTATCTTGTGGGAAATGTTTGTCAATAATTTAGTAAAATTTCCTTGGGATGTTATTTTTATGTGGTGGCTGAACGATAGATTAACCACGTCTGGCTCTTCCTTCTAATTTTTCTTCTCTTTCAGTTTTATTATAGTCTATCTTTTCATTTTTCTTTTTTGTGTTTATTTTATGTTTTATTTTTCATTTGTTTTTGCTCTTTTTCCATTTTTTTATATTTCCTCATCGACATGTTGTAAGATATTACATTTGCATTGTTTATTGTTCTTTCTGTACCTATGTTATTGTTTTGAGTTTCCTTAACAAATTTAATTTGTTCTTTGTATCCTGATCTAGCTAAGGCTTAGTTATAATATTCCTTGTTTTTATTGAATAATTATTCATTTTGTGATATTTTGGATATTCTTTTTGAGATGCTAGGTATAAGTGCTTTTTCATACTATTCAGATGGTTGGACTTGTGATCTATGTAGAATAGCGTTTGGTCGGGTTTATGGTAGGGTTTATAAGAGTTGTTGTCTAGATTAAGGGTTATATCTAAGAAGTTTACACATTTATGGTTTGGGTTTATTGTTATGTCTAGGTTCAGTTTACTGAAGAATTGTTTAATTTTTTTTTTCAAATAACCTATTTGTTGAGTTCATGTAGAATAATGCATCATCCCGGTATAGTCCACCTCTTAGTCCTAGAATCTTTTTATATAGTTCATTTAGTATATAAAGGCCTATAAGGTCGGTTACTTGTGTACTATCCGGGGATCTATTGTGACGTCGAAGTTGAGGTTTCTGTTCTTTCTGATCCATAGTTTGTTATCATATTTAATTAGAGTTCTTCTTGATAATCTCATAATGTCTAATTCTAATTTTGTTATCTTTGTTAGTTTTCCAGCTAGTTCTAGTGCTTCCACGAAGAGATTTGGTGAAACAGAGGGGTAATAGGAATCTATATCAAACAAAAGGAATTTTCTATTTTTGCCATGCGGTAGTGTGCCGAACCATTCAATTACCTCTTCCGATGATTTCCACAGGTTATGGTAAATTTTGTTTTTTAATTTAGGTAGGATTTCGTCTAGTATTTTTTGGCTAATGTTTCCCAAATCTGAAATACATGGAGAAATCAGTCTAATGCTAGGATTATTGTTGAATTCTGGTTTATGATCTTTTAGGGTAAAACGTGGGCACAGTCGTGTATATCCCTCTATCTTATCTTGTATGTTCATTTTTTCACTTATTTTTAAGGTTTCAGAGTTCTTCATTACTTGCTACTCTATAGTTTTTATTGAGTTCATTCATAATCAGGTTGCTGTAGGTTTCAAAATCCATGCTGTATATATTCATGGTTTTGTCTGCTGGAATCATCAAGTTCGGATTGTCTTTTAATATTTTTGAAGGTATTATTGATTTTTTCCATTGTACTTGCATTTTTTCTTGATTTTTAGTTTTTTTTTTTTTATCCATTTTAACATGTCTAATTCGAACGCTTCTAAGGCAGAAATTACTGGTGGGAATTTCCTGGATTTACTTTTATATTTTCTATAATATGGGATTTCTGTATTTTCATTTACAGTTGTGGTTGTGTAATTCAGGTTAGTTTTTGTGCATCCATCTGTGTTTTTTTTTCTGTACTTTTGTGGTGGAAAATCCTCCATCGAATTCTTTTAAGAAAGGAATTCACGGCTTGTACCATGTCCATCATGTACATTTTGTGTCTTGGAATATGTTTTGGGGTCTGAAAGTTATTTCCTTCTTAGTAAACATCATAAACGGTATAATGTGTCAGCTCAATTCAAGGAGCAGAATTTTTTTTTTTAAGTTTATTTTTGAAATATCGTTACTTTCAATGTATACCGTTTTCGTTTAACGGGTCTAGATTATATATATATATATACACACACAATAAAGAAAAACGGCTGCTATCCGACAGTATTATCTAAATAACTAGTCTGAGTGTCCGGCGTTGCCCGGGTGTTTGGAGGTGTGTGTTGAGCAAAAACAAACAAAAAAAATCGTTGTAGTAGGCAGACAGGTTTGAACCCGTGACTCGGAGGCGGAAAAGAAAGTGGAGGTGTGTGTAAGGGTGTTGGTAGAACAAGCAAAAAAAAAAAAAAAGGAAAATTGCGAGCGCAAAAAAAAAGTGGAAGTAGGCAGGCAGGCAGGCTCAAACCCGTACCACGAAGGAAGAAAGGAAAGTGAAAAAAAAAGTGATACGTTAACTGTTGCGCCTAGCGCCAAACCGGAAGTGACGTAGGTTTCAATTAAGGCTAGACAGCTGAAAAGAGGGAATTACTTTCGAAAATATCAGCGAAAAAAGCGACCCCTTCCTGTAGAAAAGTGTCCAGTTGAGGGTGAAGGAATGAATATTTTGGGTCAATTTTTCGATATTTGTCGTCCAAAGGGTAAGGCTTCAAACTGATATCAATCTCGTGAAAATCCGTCGCCTCTATCGAAAGTTTTAGGCAAACATACATACATTCATACATACATTTAAACAGACAGGTGAGATTTATAATATAGAAGATGGCTGGAAAACCTATCTTTATGAAATACGCTTTATTTAGTTCATATGACGTTTCAGTATAATGATGTACCTCCTGCAGACACGCAAAACCCAGCATAAAAAGATTCCCTTCCATTACAAACAAAAAAAAAATGAAGTAATTTAAAGTTAAAGAAAAAAGACAAAAAATAAATGAATAAAAACACCGAGAAAAACAACAGATTTAAATTTCTGTATATTAGTGCAATCAGGAAAGCAGGTGGAAACAGGAGGAAATTTCAGAAGAGGGAAGAAACTATAAGAGTAGACGCCTTTCCGACATTTAGGCACCTCAACAATGAAGGGATGGTATTTTGCTGCTTGTTGGATTAGTCGAGAGAATGTCGACGGGGCAAAAGTATTATGTGTTCATCGAAGCACATTCCACGAAAATACTTCTAAAACAGGGGTATGATGCAACATTACGGCGATTGGACAGAGGTTGAAGTGGTCGATAGAGCAGAACCTATTAGATTTGAGACTTTTTTTGGATCCTGTTTAAGAGGGAATGATATAATGATTAATTCTCAGTCCAGATGTAACAACAATACTGAATGCATCGATGAATGGTGACTTTGTAGAGATATAGGATAAGATTTCACTACACCTTCACTGTCAGGGTAGGACACAAAACTACAATCGGTAGTAATGCACAAACTAGAGTGTTGGGGAGGTGGAGTCACCTGTTCCAGTTAATCGGAACGGTAGGACTTGCCCAGTTAAAAGTTAAATAGAATTATAAATGATAATATATTTACAAACCATACATTGCCTACAAAGCAAATTAGTTCACAAAATACATCTACAAAAATAGAATCAATTACGTACTTTAAAATATTGAGAACTTGTATAACAATTTTGTCCAAAACTGAATGTTGGTTTATTGAAAAAAATAATAATAACAAACAAACAAACAAACAGACAAACAAAATCAAGGAACCAACCCATGATTTAGGGCGTGAATGGTATAATAAAAAATGAAGTGGAGTAGGAGGTCAGTTCATAAACTCAGGGATATGAAATAAAATCTGAAGAAAAAATAAATAAATAAAATTATAAATATATTTTAACCGAGGGAATTATATAATTTTTTATTAAATACTTTGTATCATATAAAAGCGAATTGATATATTTTCCTTTTTAAACATGGTATACAGTCATCATTTAGAGCATATATATGTAGATATATTTGGATGTACATATATATATATATATATATATATATATATATATATATATATATATATAAATGCATATACATGTAAATATATTTGGATGTATATATGCATATACATGTATATATATATATGCATATACATGTAGATATATTTGGATATATATATGCATATACATGTAAATATATTTGGATATATATATATGCGTATACACGTAGATATGTTTGGATATTTACACATATATATGTAGATATATATATGTATATATACAGGTATTTGCAGGAATATATTTTATATATATATATATATGTTTGTATATAATAAATATATATGTAGATTTATTTGTATATATAGACATTTGTATATCTGAATATATATGTATGTATATTTGCATATATACATACGTATAGCCTGTTTATTATACAAATATTATTGGTTACATATGTGCATACATGTTTCAGTGGAATCCCAATTCAACTCTTTTTTGGTCTGATGAAGTGGTCTCTTTGAATTAGCATTCCACTGAAACATGTATGCACATATGTAATCAATAATGTTTGTATAATAAGCAGACTATATACCAGCTCTGTCCTCATTAAGCACTCTTTAATAACCACGCGGGTTTCATTAGATTTAAAACTAGGAAACCAATCAATACAAACATCGCACACACACATATACAGAGAGAGAGAGAGAGAGAGAGAGAGAGAGAGAGAGAGAGAGAGAGAGAGAGAGAGAGAGAGAGAGAATTTATATAGCTACATATACACAACCAAGTGTGTATATGTGTATGTACGTGATATTCACTTTATATGAGTCCATATCTAAAAGTGGATGTCCCTGTTCAACAACGCGTTTTATTAGAGTCATTTGGGATGTTACTCATCCGAATAACCACCCCGTTCCGACCCGACTCCCATTTCTTTTAAGATTACGCATGCAAGGAATCTAAATTTCACTTTAGCCTTTAACTTTTGAAGAAACGGCGAATATGTCAAAGCAGTCGTGCCTTACATACTGTTAGTGTTTTCCCTTACAACGTTACACTTTGCTCTGGTATGTGGGATGTGAGTGATTTATACACACACACACACACACACACACACACACACACACACACATACACACACACACACACACACACACACACACATTATAAGAACTTTGTGTGTGTGAGTTTGTCCGATTTTTTAAAGTTTCGCACAAATGTAATTTATGCCTCTGGCAGTGTTCTTACATAGGTTTTTTATCGGAATGTCTTCGATAAATATCGATAATTGAAAAAATCAGATAAAAGAAGTAACGGTCGATTTTAAGTTAATGCCTAATACAGCTTTACATCACAGGTGCATTTAAAAAGTTTTATTACCGCACAAGCAGAAAGACTCGGCATATAAAATCAACAGTAAGTTCTTTGATATGACAGGGGCGCGTTCGAAATGAATACTATTGTTTAAAACACAATTGAACCATGATACTTGGCTAAACTTTATTATCGACCCATTATATAAAAATATTTTTATAAAATAAACAGTAGGTTCTTTACAGTAAAATGTAAACTATAATCTACTGTGGACTAAATTACTGCTGTAGGCATTTAACGCTTCCTCCCGGTTCACCGCAGTCAGTCCCTAACTAACCTCACCGATTTCTATGACAATAAAATATGGAAGTGTAAAAGATTCGTTGATCCTCATTCATTCCCGGGCAACGTCGTGTCTCCTTGTGCATATGTATATATATATATTAAAAAGTTTGACATATGTCCAAGAAAACCTACATCTAAAATTTCAAGTGTTTAGATACAAAATTGGCGAAGGAGTTTGATAGAGTCTGCAAAGATCAATTCTTTAAACTTTGATATCTTGGCAAATAAATTTTCGCCTAAAAACAGGTTAAAAAGCTTGTCCTATGCCTGAATTCCCTTCATGTAAAATTTCAAATGTTTAGACCCAAAATTGGCTGTATAGTTTACTAGAGACCACAAACGTCAAATCTTTTGAATTTTCACCATTCGTCAGCCAAATTTTTTGCCAAATTTTTTGCCAAAAAACAATTAAAAAGCTTGCCTTGTGTCTGAATACACTTTATATAAAATTTCAAATGTTTGCACCAAAAATTAGCTGAGTAATTTGGTAGAAATCGCAGAGGTCAAATTTTTTTAAATTTTGACCCCAATTTTGACCCCTTAAAATTTATTATTTTGGGCTCAAGTTAAATTAAAAAGTTTAATCTATGCCCAAGTAATCTACATCTAAAATTTCAAGTAGTTAGACCCAAAATTGGCGGAGGAGTTTGGTAGAGTTTTCAAAGGTCAAATCGTTGAACCTTGACCCCTTGACAGTCAACTTTCTGACCAAAAACTGATTAAAAAGATTTTCCCAAATCTCAATACCGTTATGTCAAATCTCGAGTCTGTAGTCTGAAAATTGACAGAGTAGTTTGGTAGGGAAATGTACACACACAGACAATTTCACTTTTATAGATATATAAATTATATGGGACCCAATATATAGTAATGATTTGAAAAAAAAAAAAAAAAAGACTCGTGCGCCACCACTGAGAATCGAAACCAAAGCGTTTAGCCTATTTACTTTTTTCTTTGACATTAATGTCTGAGCTATGAAGACATGTTTGCTGCAAGGCTAGAAAATAAACATAGCTATTACGTTACGCATATTCATAATGTCGTCGTTTGACCCACATCTGGCAAATTCCACATTTAAATTTTCACACTTTTGCATTGATTTTCCCCGGCTAAAACCCAAATATAAAGTTTCGCATGGGCCTGAATACCCTATATATTTAGTTTCATGTCTGTAGACCAAAAACTGACAGAGGAGTTTGGTAGGAATTTTTTTAAACAAATATATATATATACGCACACAAAAATACATTTAGAAATAGGTCTGTGTTTACTATAACCTTTTTACGCAAATATTGTGCAAGTATAAATCATGTAGAATATCTGCATGAATATAATTACTGGTAATAGTTAACAAAAGATGATCATCCCATAAGAACCGGAAAAAACCTAATAGGGAATTAATTGAAATTAATGTTTAAAAGAATATGCAAATTAGCTAAATCTTTTGCAGATGAATGTAATACTACAACCTCTATGTAACAAAGTTTCATTTTCCTTTTAAATACATAGAAAAAGGGGGTTTAATATCAATACACACACAAATATATGGGGGCACATACATGTCTATTTTATATATAATTATTTACTATAATAATTTTAAATACCTACAGACACTAGTGTTTCATCCTTTCAGGAATCACCAGCGCAGGGTGTCGCGATTAACACCGGTCGATAGATTCGAACACGGCAACAGAAGCCATCTCTGACTCCATTTTCAAGGACCTAATCAATACGGCCACCATTAACCGCAAGAAATAATCTTGAAATTTTAACATTTATTTTTAAATGTTTTTAACGTCTGTCAGACTGATCTAATCATTATATGATGATCTGCACATATGAGCTAAATTAACCGACTTTATTTCAACTTAAAGTGCTCAACGATAAGAAACAAGTTTCTTAAAGAGGCTGACATAATTATTTACTATAATAATTATTAAATACCTACAGACTCTAGTGTTTCATTCTTTCGGGAATCATCAGTGCAGGGTGTCACGATTAACATCAATAGATTATATATATATATATATATATATATATATATATATATATATATATATATATATATATATATATACTAGCATGGGTGCCCGGCGTTGCCCGTGTGTTTGGAGGTGTGTATTTTGCAAAAAAAAAAAGTGGTAGTAGGAAGGCAGGCTCGAACCTGTACCGCGAAGGAGGAAAAGAACGGGAAAACTAGAACGTAGGTTTAAATTAAGGCTAGATAATCGAAAAGAGGGGATGACTTCAAAGATATCGGCGAAAAAAGCAACCCCTCCCTGTAGAAATTTGTCCAGTTGAGGGTGAAAAAATTAATGTTTTACGCTAATTTTTCGGTATTTGTCGTCTGAAGGGTCGAGCTTCAAAACGATACTGATCTTGTGAAAATCCGTCGTCTCTGTCGAAAGTTTTAGGCAGACATGCAAACATACATGCATAGATTTATATATTTGTAGCTCAAATTTTCGACCCAAACTGATGAAAAAGCTTGCCCTATCTCTGAATACCCTTTATGTAAAATTTCAAATGTTTAGACCAGAAATTATCTGAGTAATTTGGTAGACACCGCAGAGGTAAAATTTTTTAAAACTTTGACCCCTATTATGACTCCTTAAAATTTACTGTTTTAGGCTCAAATCAAGGTATTAAGTTAGATCTATGTCCAAGGAAGCTATATCTAAAATTTCAATTGTTTATACCCAAAATTAGCGGAGGAGTTTGGGAGAGTTCTAAAAAGTCAAATGGTTGAACTTTGACCCTTAACAGCCAAATTTCTGGCCAAAAACGGATTATAAAGACTTTCCCAAACCTCAGTACCCTGTATATCAAATTTCGAGTCTGTAGACTGAAAATTGATAGAGTTATTGCGTAGGGAAATGTACATAGACAGCCACACAGACACACACACACAGATAGACAGACAGATAGGCACTTTCACTTTTATCGATTTATAGATATAGATATATAAGGAATAACACGATACACCATAGAATGTATTGACGTGAAGACTAATTTATAAAAACCTAAAGAAAAACGAAAAAACAAGAAAGGGCACGTTTTAGTGATTTATTCCTGTGTTTAATTGTTTTCCACTTTGTGATTTGTATAGATAAATATTTTCAATTGTGTTTGTATAAAAATACAAAATGTATTTCTCTTGTATTTCCAAGCGTAGTCATCATGACGTCATGACAGTAAAAAGCCAGAAAAACTGCTTCAGAGACAAAACATGAAGCGCTACATGAAACGAAGAACATTGAAGCTGCATACCTATAAGTTCTCAGACAGAAACGCTAATAAACACAACCAGAATCTTTAACCAGGATATTGGAATAGAATTTTGAATGGAAAAGTGCGCACTGAAAACTAGAGGAAACTAGGGGAAAACTAAAAACAACAGAAAGTATAGTACTGCCCAATCAAACAGAAATGAGGGCACTTGGTGAACATAATAACTACAAATACTTGGATGTACTCGAAGCATACGCCATCAAATGCAGTAAGAAGAATAATTATTGCAGCAAGAGACACAGAAGATACACATAAGATAGAAAAACAGACGAGGAATGAGACGAGGAAAGAAAAATAGGAAAAGAAACAGCTATATGGACGATTCATGAGGATGACAAAAGAAGAGACTAACGAAAACACTTCAAAATGCTACAAAAAGAAAACCCAAACAGGAAAACTGAATCCCTAATAATGACTGCACAAGATAACGCGATTAGAACCAACCACCTCAAAGCAAGGATCAACAAGACACAAGAAAACAGCAAATGCAGACTCTACGAGCAAAGAAGTGAAACAATAAACCACATAATAAGTGGATGTAGCAAACTAGCCCAAAAAGAATATACAAATAGACACGATCAGTTTGGGGAAGGAGTTACATTGTCAATTATGCAAGGTACTGGAAAATGAAAGTCACAAGATCCTATAGGACATGGATATAGAAACGGATAAACCCATCCAAATAATAAGACCGGATATCATAATAGTTAAAAAGAAAGAAAAGTCTTGCCATAATGTAGATTTTGCCGTTCCAGTAGACCACAGAGTGAAGATCAAGGAGACTAAGAAGCAAAGCAAATACACAGAACTCGCCATAGAGCTAAAAGGCGTCTGAAAAATGTAAAAAGATAACACCACAAATAGTAGAAACGCTAGAAACAATACGGAAAAACTTTGAAAAAAGAATGGGAGAGATTTGAATCAGAGGGATAGCTGAGAAGATACAACGAATTTAAATAATGAAAACTGCAGAAATATTAAGGAAAACCCTTGAACGTGGAGACTAACACCACACAAACTACAGCTACAGATGTAAAACACAAAGGAACATCACATGGAATCATGAAAAGTGAAATTTTATGATTGTAAAATACCGTCCCCTTTGTTTTCTTTTTTGCGTAAGTGTGTGTGCTAGTGTCACCATAAACGGGCACCACACCAAATAATGAGGGTCACGGACGGAAAGATTGAGGATAGAAAGCACTAGCCAGACTTCCACTGGCTGAATGCAAAGAGGACTGGGAACTGGGAACTTGCGGAGGCTTATTGCTACACAAATTTCAGTGAAGACTAATGGTCGCCACCAACGAGAAGTCAATGGTAAGCGGCTGTTGTGAAAACGCAAATTCTTATGCAAGGGTTATTAAAAGAAACCGAGAGTACTGGAAATCTGAGGAGTCTTGTTATTACTCAGACTTCAGGGAACACCACAAGTTGCTCTCAAAGAGCAATCTTTAATGATGGCTGTGTCATTACTCATAGTGAGTAAATAATAATAATAGTAATAATAATAATAATAATAATAATAATAATAATAATAATAATAATAATAATAATAACAATAACAATAATAATGATCATGATGATGATGATGATAATAATAATGATGATGGCGACATTTTTTATCTTAAATATAATTGCAGTGCAGACTATGTAAGTAGGACGATGTTAAGATTTGACAACAGAGTTCAACAACCCATATATAGCAAGATTAAATTGGAATATTCCAGTCAACGGACGTTCTAAAAAATACATACAGGTCCTCAGTCAGAGAACATTTGATTAAAAATCCGACGTGTGCAATGAATTTCAGTATTGAATAATTTACTATCTGAAGTCGCACTTACTCGATATTCTATTGGTGCCACGTTAACAACGAAAATTCTCTCCGTGGATACTTATGCACAGATAGACAGTCTCGCTGAAGTCTTTCAGTGTGGCTAGACAAACCAGTGCCTAAAGCTGGGGCTGGAACTCGACTATCTAGATGATAATCAACGCTACTAAGTACTTCCTAACTTGCTGATAATAAGCGAATTCTGAATATAAATATTGTCACCTGTCTAAAAGCCTGGTTTGTTTGCACAAAGAGCAAAGAATTATAATTTGATGGCAGTTGGCGGTTTAACTTACTAGAGAGTTTAATCGAAGAAGAGAGCATATTTTAGTCATCCACAGATGAACTATCTTAACAGAAACCTAATCTTGTATATACTCCTTTAACAATTTCAAGAAACTTTCTCAAACATCGCTTGCCATGACCAATAACACTCTATCTGAGAGTTCTTTATTCGAACTTTTCAGCTTAATATTCACAAACACCATGAATTGGAACAAATACATTGAGGTCATTGCTAAGGCTGCTGCAAAAGAACGTGAACTCTCTGTGTGTACCATGCTAGAAAATTACTCAAACCTGACAGTATCCTGCATCTTTACGAAGCCACCATTCTCAGATACATGGAGTATTTTTTTTCACATTTAGACTGGTGTATCTACCATTAGTCTCTTCTTCGTAGACAGGATCCAAAAAGGAGTCTCCAACCTAATAGGTCACGCACTATCAACCAAACTTCAATCTCTATCCCATCGCGCAATGTTGCATTCCTGTGCTTGTTTTACAAGTATTTTAATAAAATGTGCTCTGACGAACTGCTAGCAAATATCCCCGACGTAAACACCCTGATTCATCCGACAGGCAGCAAAATCACGCACCTTTAATGTAGAGGTCCCTAAATGCCAACGAGCCTTCTGCTTCTAATAGTGCCTTCTTTCGAACTACTAAGCTTTAGAATTTCCTTCAGGTCTCCTTCTTCCCTAACTGTACTGACATACAAAAATTTAATGTAATATGAACCGACATTTTGCTGCTCAACTATCCAACTTCCTCAGTTATACTCGATCCCAAACAGAAGCCTCTTATGTCCAAGTGGCAACATGCCTTGTTTGAGATGAATGAGTAAAACAATCCAATCAGATGCATAAGGTATGCTATCCGTTCAATAGCCTCGAACTGAGGGATTTTAGGTTAACTTAAACCAGGGTTTCCCAAAGTGGGCTCCACGGATCCCTGAGGGGTTTCTTAAAGAGAAACAACTGCTTTATATGGAAAAATTAAATGGCTGCAGACATTTAATTTTTTATCTTTTTTACCTGAAAGAGATATTATATATAACTGCATGTGTAAAGAGCGTCAGGGTGATTCATGAAAAAGTAAATAAAAAATAAATTAACAAAAATGCGACAATTATTAATCAAACACAAAAAAATGTTTGAAAATTCGAATATATAGTAAAATCCGGATCAGGAACAACTAATGAACAAGTATAAGTTAAAATTTGAAATTAATGCTTTTCATATTTATTTTAGAAATTATCTTGTTAGTGCTCCGTGAAAAACTTTTACCATGCTCAGGGGCTCCATGGTGTCCTGAAGTTTGGAAAGCCCTGACTTAAACGACCATTTTTTTAACTTCCACATCCGAGAATAGTTGATTTTCTCTCTCTCTCTCTCTCTCTCTCTCTCTCTCTCTCTCTCTCTCTCTCTCTCTCTCTCTCTCTCTCTCTCTCTCTCATCTTTTTCCTCTTCAGTACAAAGGAATAAAATTTAAATAATTGCCAACCTGTAAATAACAACTTGATTTACTGTCGAATAAAATCGTTCAGTTAAGCACCAGCAAAATATTTTCTTTCATTTTCAACTATCGTTTTTTTTTTTTTTTTTTTTTTTTTTTTTTTTTTTCACGAATGCCTAACCTTATCCTTCCGGCGTTCATTTGCCCGCCCACTTAAATGCGGTCGAGAAAGTGGCAATATTAAGAAACGAGGAACCGTTTCCTGCTCCTCTCTTTCTGTGCACACCATCATCAGTACTAACAGTGCTTGCCGCCGCTACTGCCATCACCGCCATTTTCTCAGTGTCGCATGTGGCTTTAGAATTAAAGACGGGACGATAGGGACGTCCTACTCCCCATGTCTCCTCTTCCTGCTCCGCCCCTGCGACATTTAAATCCCCCGCTGTTTTACAGTGATCTGTCATCCACCTCCCTTTTCGATGCTAGCGAAGAGGAGTAGTGATAGGTTCTGGTGTGTGACCCGGATGAATAGGGGCCGGAAACATTAGTGCGAGGGTGGAGAAATATGTGCTTTTTTTTTTGTCTCTCTCTCAGATGCAGGACGAAAGTTTTTTTTTAGGGGTAGGGGCAATGGGAAAAAAGGACCGGGGTTGTTTAAACGCTGGGAACAAGGGGGCGGAAAATAAGGAGGCAAGTCAAGTCAGTTTAAACGAAACATTAATACGTAACTGTCAGCAATAAACGATCTACCAGAAGAGATTGTTATGTGGGCAAATAGAGTTAAAGAAGATTCTTACACTTTTAGGCACGTTAAAGGAAAAAAGAGGAGAAACAAGTACATCAATCGGCGCGTAAAGAGTAGTAACACCTGACTGAATATACAAATATGGACATATGTGTGCGCCCATATACTACACACATCTATCTATCTATCTATCGTTATATAAAAAGAGCTTTCTCTCTATCTGAGAGAGAGAGAGAGAGAGAGAGAGAGAGAGAGAGAGAGAGAGAGAGAGAGAGAGAGAGAGAGAGAGAGTTATGGATTCCTAAACTGCTATTTAAAAAAAAATTTTCACAGAAATATTATTATATGCTTGGCAGTATTCTTAGATAGGTTTTGCGTCGAAATGTCTTCGATAAGTATCGATGATAGACAATCGAAAAAAAAAAACCGACGAAAGAAGGAACAGAATATTTTGACTAAAATTAACGCCTTAACATCACAAACAAGTGTATTTGAGAAGTTTTATTACCGCATAAGTAGAAAGATTCGACTTATAGAATCAACAGTAAGATCTGATATGACAAGAGCGCGTTCAAAATAAATGTTTGTTAGGAGCACAATTGAACCATGATAATTGACTTTTTCGTTTTAAACTTTAATTCAAGCCATTATATAAAAATAATTGTATGAAATCAACAGTAGGTTCTCTACAGTGCAATGTAAACTACAATGTATTGTGAACTAAGGCAATGTGGAAAGCTATGTGGAGCTTCCTCTCGGTGAATCGCTGTAGGTCCCCAACTAGAGAAGGCAATTAATTGATTTGATTGAAAAACGGAGGATTTCACCAATTTAAATGATAATAAGATATGGGAGTGTGAAACATTCGTTTATCCTTATTCAATCTAGGGCAATGTCGGGTCTCCTTGCTAATATATATATATATATATATATATATATATATATATATATATATATATATATATATATATACTAGACTATACGTGACCCGTTGGGTCAGTATGTAATATTAGCTATGGAATTAATGTATGAGCGTGACATTTGTTACGTAAAAAAAATAGTTTTTTGCGACATAACAGAAACATTTCTATGAAATTATATTAAAATGAAAAAAAGAATATAGATAGATTTCTATGAGTCGTTCTGTTTATAATTGTTTATTTTTGAAAAAAAAAAAAAAAACTTGCAACCATTGAATTATAAGTGGTTTGCCATACTTTTCGATAAATGTGCACTGACCAGATACCATAATACTTAAAGTAAAATTCAAATTTTGAGATATCTTTTAATTTAAACGCGGCGGAAAAAACAATTGGGACGCTGAAAACGTACACAATAAAACAATTCGTTTTATTGTCGCGTTGATTGTTTATTTGTTACGCAATTAAAAGAACATAGTTTCGGGGTCATTTATTTATGTTGGTCGTGTAAAATAAAATGTATGAATGTTTTTTAAGAAAGGTGTATTAAAAATGGAGAATAAATTTAAAAAAAGGAGGGCGGTGGTAAATCGCCATTGTAAAATGCTCTCATGGTTGGGAACGGGTTAAAGTAGGTTTATTTGTAAGAAAATTTGCGTTAAAATAACTTAAATGTAATACGGAAATGTATAATGTAAAAAAAAAGCCGAAAGTATTCACAATTGTTTATTTGGATAATTTAAACGCGAAAAAAAATTGGGACACTGAAAATGTACAGAGTAAAACATTACGTTTTATTGTCGCGTTGGTTATTTAGTATAATAATTATCGTTTATATGAACCATGTCGATGATTAAACGTATTATTTGTAATCACGTTTTGCGTTTGCTTCCCATATCTTGAAGTTTTCTATTTAATAAATTTAAGATATTCGCTATTCTAAGGACGTCCGTTTGTTCGAACAAAACCAGTCCAGCGATTTGTGTTTATTTGTTTACACTGCTATGGGTTTATGTTTATGTACGCATGCGCAACCGGAACTCATAAACCGGATGTTGGGTTACAACACCCATTACAAGATCATTTGAGTTTATATATATATATATATATATATATATATATATATATATATATATATATATATATATATATATATATACTTTATCTATTTTGCATAGAAGAAATGACCAGAGTGCTCATTTACGTATTTAAAGACATAGTTTCCTACAAATTACTATATATTAATTGAATCGATCATCAATATTTGTAATTATTGGTATCATATCGATGTTCTGCAGGATCCATTCCAAATTCCATTCAAATGCTCTGACTGTGTATTCTGGTTGTGTTTATGAGATTTTTCAGTTCTTTTTTGCTTTTGCAAACAGCTTCACTAAGTGTATCAGAAGTTTTGGGAAATTTTTGACAACCCTAACACGAAACTGCGAATAAATATAAAAAAACTCGTAATTTCTCTTTTAAAGGTGGGTTGTTTATTTTCTTTATGGATTATACTTCCAAAATAAACTATTAAAGTTGTATAAAAAGTAATAGAAATATTATTATTTTTTTATTTAAAAAAACAGTAATGAAATCAATTGAATTTTACGAGCTAAGTATTTTTAAATTTTAAAACTTTAAAAATCTATCAAAATTTTTCTATTGATTCAATTTTTACGATGTTTTCAGGGTCAATGTGAAATTTTATGCTCTTTCCAATAAACCGAATATATTTTGGACAAACGTTTTTTTAATTCACGGCCCCCATTTTGAAATGTCTATTAAAAAGTAAATAATTAATTTACTCACCAAAGTTTTACATGTCACAAATTTAAGATAAAAGAACAATAAATAATATATTCAAATTTAAAACAAAAAAAGTAGTGTTTTTTAGAAATTTACCTATAAAGTCCGAAGTTTTAAACCTTTTTTTTTTTTTTAATTAAAACCACGGTTTTTTAAAATTTATTTTTTAAAATGAAACCTTGGTCCTTGCTCCTTTAATTGAAAAAATAGGGGTTGAATTACATTTTTCGAGTAGTTATAAGCTTGGAAAGACAGGGGGTCGAATTATTCAATATATTTCACGCATTCGTAAGGTTAGTTTCTGACACACCTACAGCTTCACGTCATCCATGTATATGAGGTCGTTTACCTTTATTCGGTGTCTGTAAACTGCATCCGGCATCATATTTATGAAGTATGCAGATGAGTGGATCATGGATATGATAAACAGAAGTGGTGACGGCAAGTCTCCTTAAAAGATGCCTCGGTATTCTTACATCAGTTAGGTGTTGTCTTCCAGCAGCCAGTTTCAGTCTCCATGTTTCCATTGATTTCTTAATAAATTAATAATCTGGTTCGGTATCTTGTACATTTTAAGAATTCGATTATTCATGCTAGCGATTCTGTCATAGGCATTCTTGTAATCAATCTATGCCATGACTCTGTTCTTTTTCTGCTTTTTACTTCATTTGGGATCATTTGATCGATGCATAACAAGTCATGTTTCCCTCTATTTTCTTTTCAGCATCCTTTTTGTTCCTAAGGCAGTAGTCCACGATTGTAGAAATACCTATTCAGTCAGTTGTGCTGTTATAATATTCCACTTGGTTGGTAAGCATCTTATTGGTCAGTAGTTGTTACGTGGTAGTTCTTTTTTCAGCGACATTTATTATTATTATTATTATTATTATTATTATTATTATTATTTATTTATTCATGAGGAATAGTCACACAGGCCACCATCAAAGATTTATTTTCAAGAACAACATATGGTGTTCAATTGAGTCTGAGTGACAATAAGTCTCACCAGATTTCCAGTGCTCACAACCTGTTTCGATAACTTTTGCAAATTAGTTTGCGTTATCGCAACAGCCGTTTACCATTGATTTCGTGTTGGTAGCGACCACTGATCTTCATTGAAATTTGAGTGGCAATAAGTCTCCCCAATTCTTTTCATGCTCATCCAGTGGAGGTCTGGCTAGTGCTTTCTCTCCTAGGACCTTCCATCCTCCTTGACCTTTTCGATTATTTGGTGTAGTACATAAGCCAACACTACTTTGGGAGAGGAAGGAGGGAGGCGGGCGTTAATTTACAATTATACAGTTTCAGTTTTCATGATTCCATGTGGCATTTCTTTGTGTTTCACATTTGTAATAGTTTCTATATGTTCGGCTTGCTCTTGTAGCGCATATGCATTAGTCTTCAAATTCAATTCCTTAATATTTCAGCCGTTTTTATTATTGTTATCCGTTGTATTTTCTCAGCCATACCTTCAAATCCAATATCTTTGATTCTTTTCTCAAAGTTTTTCGAGATTGTTCCTAATGTTCCTACTATTATTGGTGTTATCTTGACTTTCTTCCATATCTCATTAAACTCTCAAGCCAGTTCTGTGTATTTGTTCCGCTTCCCAGTCTCCTTAATATTCACTCCGTGGTATGCTGGAACGGCGAAGTCTACGATATGGGATGACTTTTCCTTCTTGATAACTATTATGACATCCGGTATTCTTGCTTGGATGGGTTTATCTGTTTGTATATCCATGTTCTATAGGATTTTGTGAATTTCGTTTTCAAGTAATGCTGCCGGATTGTGCTTGTACCATTTGTTGGAGTGTTCACTATGCAGTTATTTGCATAATTCCTAGTGCACTGGCTTCCCCATGTAATTGTTTCTATTATTATTGGCTCACAAGGAGCGTTCACACAGGTCATCAAAGATCTCTCCTTGAAAACAGCCAGTGGTTTTCCCTGGAAGCGGACTCACGACAAATTTCCCCTGATTTCAAGTACTTTCACCTCTTTCGATAACATTTGCAAATAAATTTGCATTATCGCAACAGCTGCTTGCCATTGATTTCTCGTTGGCAGCGGATATTAGCCTTCACTGGAATTTGAGTGGCAATAAGCCTCCCCAAGGTCCCAGTTCTCTTCGCACAGAGGCCTAGTCAGTTCCCCGGTTTTTCCTTCCTCTTTGACTCTACTTAGTTATTTGGTATCACTCTTTTTTTCGGGAGGGGAGCACTTATCTGGCAATGGGAGGATGGGGGTAGGGTGGGTTACATAACTTATAGATATGCGGTTTTAGTGTTCTTGGATCCATGTAGTGTTTTATGTTTTGCCTTTGCAGCAGTTTGTCTGGCTCGCACTTGTTGCTCCTGAGTGTTAGTGTTCATATTCAAGAGTTTTTCTTAATATGTCAGCTGTTTTCATTATTGTTGTTTGTTGTTCGTTGTATTTTTTCAGTCATTCCTTTAATTCCAATTTCTTCCATTCCTTCTTCAAAGTTTTTCGGGATTGTTCCTAATGCTCCGACTATTAGAGGTATTATTTTGATTTTCTTTGATTTTCTTCTCTCTGGCTGGCTCTGTGTATTTGCTCCGTTTCTCCTTTTCTTTGATATTCACCCTGTGGTCCGATGGAACAGATTTGTCAGGATTTAATATTATTATTATTATTATTATTATTATTATTATTATTATTATTATTATTATTATTATTATTATTATTTAATGCATCCGCATAAAATATTTTAAGGAGATATAATATTTTATGTATCGACTTTCAATATTTACTTTAAAAGTGTTCAATACGTGGATAGAACTAATTAGTAATGTATGAAAATATATTTATGGCAATTAAGCTATTAATATATATATACAAATTTATTTAATAAATTCCGGTAATGTTCACATACCAATTTAACCAAAGTCAATATTAATTGACTCGGTTACTTAAGCTCAACGATTATCAATATAATAATCAAACATATATATTATAACTTCGCAATAACCAAGATATATGATAACAGGTTTATCATAAACTGTATTTATTCAGTGTTATAATTGTTTCTTAACCATTTAGACAAGCTTAAACGTAATTTCGTAAAAAGATATTCCAAAATGGTTATCAGACACAAAATACAACTGTAATACATATATAAAAATATACACAATTCTTATTTTACTAATACAAGTAGCGAACTCATTTCGCTTTCATTTTGTCGATTAATTTTGAATTGTGTAAGCAACAGTTTCGTATTTCTTATTTTAATTATAAGATGATTGTTATTCAATTTTTGTACTTTTATATTTATTTAATAATTTAAAACATCATTTAATTTATTTAGTTTATTCATTTATTTTTTACTAATTTAATATAAAATCTCCCAAACTTTCATATCTATGTATATATTTAATTAATAAGCTCTCAATTCGCCTTTTGTATACTTCTTTATTTAAATCTACCGATTAACACATTCAGTTATCGTAGATTCAAAATCCATTTTCCATTTTATTCAATGTAAAATAAATCATGTTAATATGCGATTTAAAACCTGATCTCTTCTCTTCAATATAAAGTAAAAATTAAGATGAATTCATTTCATTTGACTAGTTTTACTTATATTTTTTTATGGGTGTCGAAAATTAGTGCCATACCTAATATATATATATATATATATATATATATATATATATATATATATATATATATATATATATATATATATATATAATGAACGAACATCATTGTAAGGGTTAGCCATTAAAGAAATAAAGGATAGGAAGTCTCTTCATTTCTTTGGAAGACACTCAGTGACTTGAGGAATTTTTTATTCTGTGTTTAGAGATCGTATGTTTTATTCTATGTTTAAAAAAAAAAAAAAGATATGCATATTCATAATTAAGATGCGTCCATTCGGTCTGCTCGTTTAGCGGCGAAAATCCCTATTATAAACTTGAACATGACAGACCATAGAAAATATTATTTCAAACTTAATAGTGACAGACTAAAGAAGATAGCACTTTTTTTTTAAAAATAAGTGGAAACATTTTATAAGTCAACCTATTCCACATTTTAGGCACTTATTCGCTGCTCTCATCACAACCGACGTATCAATCTTTAACAGGAAGGTGAAGGTAGTTAGGTGGTTAATAATATTGACTGACAACTTGGGTGTGCCAAGTTCGAATCCAATTCGTTTCACACAAAAAAACTTTCATTTAGAAATGTTAGTAATATATACCTTATCACTCACATAATTACCCGATTCCTTTCTACAAAACAAAATCTGACTAGAAAAATATCGGGGAAACCAATGCCAACAATAGAATCATCTGATTAATAGTAAATGAATAAATTAAAATAAACAGTTATTAAAATATTACGATTTATTGTAAACGAGAGTAAAGGTGACAGAGAGAGACATACAGACCGACGGAAAACTTTCCTAGAGGTGCAATTAAGCATCTAAAAATAATAGTTTACCTTTGCCATGACTAAGTTCTTATTTCTTGAATATTTTTCTTGATGTCCTGGTTGTTATTGAACATCTTGAATTCATTCATTTTGTATGAATCAGATAATTATTATTGACATTTCTTTCTCTGATATCTTCCTAGTTAAACTTCTTTCTAGAAAGACATCAGGCGCTTTTTGGAGGAAACACGTAAAGGTTGTCAACATCCCTAAATGAAAATATTTCTGCAGAACGAACGGGTTCGAACTTGGCACACTCAGGTTGTCAGTTCGTGTCATTAACTACTTAGCAACCGTCATCTTCCTGATAGCGTGGTGTGGTGGTTGTTAACACGAACTGTGGCCTCGGTGTATTAGGTTCGAGTTCAGTCGAGTCTACTGCATTACTTTCACCAGTATTCCTTGCGAAGTCATAGCTTTGCCTTTCAAACGTTGATTGGATACAACAAGTCTAAAAAATGGACAACTCTAAAATAACACCAACGTTTCCTTGTTTACCCCGTCATTGTTTTCAGTCGTCAGACGTTTCCTTGGCATTCGTCTGAACAATACGGATCCACAAGTTGATGATTGCGCAACTCTTGCTTCACTACACACTCTCCGAACAGACACCTTCAAGATTGAAAATATGGGTTTATATAAGTTTGCCATCTTCGAATAAAAAAAATGAAAATATCTTAAAGTCAAAAATGATTCTATTTTCATCATAATTTTGTAAATCATGATGTTTTAACCGAAATCAAATTCGTCATTATTCATGAAACACTTTATGGAGCAGTAGATTGATTCAACCATTTTGATTTGATATAAATTTTCATTGTTGATGGTTTGCTTACGTGTCAGTGTAATATTTGACAAAAGTTTTTTTCATGACCTTTTATATCCGTGCTATTGAGCATTGTCAAACATAGAAACAATTGAGCTGTGATGAATATACATATGTAATTTCAGTTTCTCCTACGAAAAAGCCGACATACTTTTTTTTCCTAGATAGAAGAAAATAATCCATCAATCTGAAATTTGAACATGGCATTTCGAATCGTCTACTTTGATGGATGTTTCATGGTTAGAATTTTATACTCTTCATCATCCCACGAAGAGAATTGTCGTCTTCTGCTGTTTCTTTTAATCCGTTTGGCGTCTACATATTTACCATTTTCTTGTGCCCAGCGCGCCTTATATGCTTCACAAAACCGGTTCTTTTGATCGCCTTTGCATAACAGCTCATACAATGAACAGTTGGTAAATTTAACGCGCAAATGAACCCCATACGAAACCGATTTTACATTAATTTAACCCACGCTATTTTGCCGATTACGTGTGTGCACGTCGATGTTTATCGATAATGGCATTTGAACTGTTCGGCATTACAAATTGTTTCGAAGTTGATTTATCCAAAAAAAATATTGCTTCACATCGAAATGCCAGACGCTTAGATACCGGAGCAGTTGTTTGTTTATCTCTCTCCGACAGTGGGAAAATGACACAAGTTCGGAAAAGTGAGATTTAAAAAGCCAGTGCTCCGGGGGAAGAGCACTCTAGTCTACAAAATATGTCAGGGCAATTCCGGCGGTATTTCCCGGTAGGTGTGCCCCAGGCGATAGGCAATAAAATAATCCTTTCTAAAAAAGTGAAAAGACAAAGCCTGAGAGGGCTGACCTCCTAGAACTGCACAGGACATCAACATTCCTCAACCAACAGAGAACAAGCCATCTGAACAATGGCCGAGACTCTGATGACTTTGTGGCTGGGAGGAAACCTTTGGCTGTAACAGTTGTTATTTATTTCCTTCCCAATGCAGGGAGATGTGACACGAAGTTGAAAGGTGGGGAAGAGTCAAGCCAGCGCCCGTAAAAGGAGGAGCATTATGGCATATTAAATTGCCTGGGCAGCCTCATGGGCATTCCCCGTTTAAGGCATCTCAGGCAAAGAGTAATAAACGTACTCCCCACTCGATGGGATTGGGGAGCGGCAACAGTCTGGGAGCAGTGACCTCCTAGAACTGCATAGGAACATCAGCCATTCTTCAGGCAACAGAGAACAAACCATCTCAATCAAGATGGCCAAGATTCGAGTGGCTTTGGTGATGGGATAAAATTCGCGGCTGTAATAGTTGTTAATCAGAGGATACGAGCTGGTGTAAGTGATTAACCACGGAACTTAAACTCATGTCATGTTGATAACATTAGTGTTTCATTTTATACGGCAAAGCGGCGATCACGCATATTAAGCTACTCGAACTATTGCTTGTTGACACCTCATAAGAAATAGACGATGTCAGCCAATTTGGTGACTTCGTCTAAATTGTGTTCCACGATTTCTTTTTTGTTTCATATAATTTTTACACAATTTTTTGATAAAATCTTGATTTTATATATAATAAATAAGAATATTATTTTTTTTTCTAAATAAATGTTTATATTGTTTTCATATACAGGGTGGTCAAAAAGTCAGGTAACATTTTAAAGAAAAACGATATTAGCAATACACGTATATTTAAGTACCATACATTGAAATATAAAATGAAACAAACATGAAATATGTTTATTTTGTTAATTGTCGTCCATTTCTCTCTATCAATCGCTGGAAGCGATTAACCACTGATTGTGTAACACGTGTAATCATGTCAGCTGATATCCGCGCAATCTCCTCTTCAATAAATAACTTTAAAGACGCTATTGTATTAGGCTTCTTGCCATAAACGCTATCCTTTACATAGCCCCAAAGCCAGAAATCAGGAGGGGTAGTTTATATATTACACTCAAATATTTAAACAAATAATATTAAACGAATAGAGATTATAATGGATCATATTGTTTTTTCTACCTTTAACATGTTACCTGACTTTTTGACCACCCTGTATTTTAGAAAACAAATACATTTATTTGCGTTTTTTTTAAAATATTTCTAAGAAAATGTGTTTGCAAAAAAATATATCTAAAAATATCTAAATAAACACATTTATTATATACTAAAAATTCATAAAATGAAAATAAACAAATTTATTTGTGAAAATGGCAGTTGTCCGTGTGCATGTCTGTTTGTATGTTTGTATGGTCAGATAAATATAAAAAACGACAAAATAAACAGACATAAAGTTTGTATTATCTTGATCAGCGTTGCCCTGGATCAATAATATCTAAAAATCTATAGGAAATTATTAATTTATTGAAGATCAACTGGGCCGGGTGTCTTCGTGAGGGGGGGGGATTTTTCAGTGTTATTATGCACTAATTCAACGTGATTATGCCGTAGAGATATGTCCCTTATTCCTGTTAGATCACCGAAGTTAAGCCACGTGGAGACTGGCCAATACTAAAATGGGTGACAATTTGGTAATGCCAGGTTCTGTATATAATCGGAGCCTGGAGAGAGAAGGGCGCCGTCAGGCTATTTTGCCCAAGACATGCTACATGAAATAATGCAGTGCTCACGATCCAAGAGGGTTAAGGGACACGTCTGTATACTAATTTGGAAAGGAAGTGCCAACAAATCAATTATATAAAATAGAGAAGAGAGTTGTTTATGTATGTGTGTGTATGTCCAACTCGAGGAATTGGCTGAACGAAAAATAAATGGGAGGAGGGGTTTGAGTAAATAAGAAAAATAGAAAAATAAACAAACTAATAGATATAGATTATTATTATTATTATTATTATTATTATTATTATTATTATTATTATTATTATTATTCTTCTTCTTCAGATAAATGAAATAAGCTAACATGGAATTTCAACGGATTACCGTTAGTGTAAATAATAATACACTAGGGGATTTAATTTTTCGTTACCACCTTTCATACATATTAAAAAAAAATAGACGACTAATCTACCATGGTTAAGTAAAACAATTCTGACTATATCCATTTTAAAATGAATTGTTCTCAAATCAGATTATATCCCCCGTAAACTAAAACAGTACAATTATAAATAAATACATTTCAAAAGTCGCATTTGATTTATTAATTTGAAGAATATTTGCTAATTTTTCAGTAAAGTTCAATGTGCAAATAAAGAAACGAAAAAGATTATCAGTTTTAGTATTAGTATTAGTAGCAGTAATGATGGTGAGATATATATGTATATATATATATATATATATATATATATATATATATATTATAAGTTATTAAAAATATATATCGATTAAGCTACATGTAAGGACTCGAAAGGCTAACGTTTTATTTAATAAGTCCCAATAGTGGTAAAACACGGAAAATTCTGTGTAGCTCAATTGTCATATATATTTTCATAACTTACTACCTAGCTTTACTCATGCATTAATCACTACTGAAGTAAATACTGATAGATAGATAGATAGATAGATAGATAGATTATCAAAACTGTAATGCATCCATGTGTAAGTAAAACAATACAAAATGAAAGATAAATATGTTGAATATAATACAATAAATACAAATGTACATAAAAACCGGCGATGGGAACGGTGATATCCTGGGTCAGTGAAAGGGAAATCCTTCTAGACTGAGGCTATAATTTTTTAGCCCAATCCAGAATGTCGTTTTTGTAGCAGCTGGATTGTCCCCACATTAAAAACTGATCTTGTGTCTAACTCCGTTCTCGTTAAGACTCAATATATGGGGACCGGTGATATTTAGCTACATGTTCCTTCAAATAATATGCCGAGATATTTTGTTATACATCAAAATCTCTCTTATAATAACAAAACGAATTCTGTTATAAAGTACATTGATACAGTCAACTCTTAAACATCGAGTTGATCTTTTAGGCTAAAATGGTTGGAAATCTTTGTCATATCTTTTACAGCGAACAGAACCTTGGAAAAGGGGGCAAAGGAAAGAGATAAATCTCACAAATCAAAAGTCACGGTTGTTTACGACGGAAATTAATGTCTACAAATCAAAGATATAAAGCGAATAAATATGGCGGAAGAATAATAAAGATAAATTGGAAAGAATCTCGCGTTCTTTTCTCTTCACTTCCGGCCTACGACCGTCACTTCCTCCTTTGATTTTTATCGCTGTTTTTACTCTTGTAATCCCCGTTGTCCGTGCCGATATCTTAATGGAAAGACATTAAACAAATAGAAGATCAATAAATACATTCTTCTGCGAATCTCTACCCCCATTTTGTCTCTCTCCTTATCCTGCCTTATTCGTCTTCTGACAATATATACTCGCATGTGTTTAGTATAAACTCACGCATATACATAATTATATGCTGATATGCTTTCTCACGCATACATAATCAAACATACACGTATGTATAATATATCAAATATATTTATAGATCGCATATAGGTGTAGTTTAACATGGTTAATTGCGTCATTAATAAATCCGGGAAAAGTGCAATTATTATTAATAGTATTGGGACAATTAATCGAAATCGGGTCTTTGGCAAATCTGAACTTTTGGGAGGTATCGAAATCAGAAAAATTGTGTCAATCGATTATTTTAATTTATTTTTATTTTTTAACTTAATTTATTATTGCCGGTACTACTGAAAAAATAATGGATATTTATTGATTTTAAACTAGAAAAAATAAAATTTATAGATCACCCTGCCCCCACAAGTGTATTTTTACGACTGCGAACATATATGTACACATTACATGGGGTTTTACAATAATTCCAAAAAGTTAAAAATACAAAGCAAACAAAAATCAATAACCCTACAGCTTAATAATTAAAGATTTTAAAAGAACCGGAATCAGTAATTATATCGGGATCGAGAATTCAGAACCGAATCAATACTTGTAACGGAATCTGGAAAAGTATTAGAATCATTAGTTATTACTATTAAAAGTTTTCTAGTATATAACTACCTTCTCAAAAGAGAAAGTAATCGCTTGGAGGGTGATATCATGACCACAGAACAGTTACTGAACTACCCACCCTCAAAAGAGGAGGAAGTAATTGCCAAACGAAGGGGAAATATTAAAAAAAGTTTACTGTAGTTAGATATCCGATGAATGACGTTGAATATCCCAATTAAATTTGGGGACAAACCGGACAGCAATAAATATGGCAACTTCAAGCATGACAATGAATATAAATAATCCGAACATGAAAGAGTAATTACCGAGGAAAGAGTAAAAGATATACCCGGATTAAGCAATTAAAATGGCCGAGATAAGATAAGAGGTCAGAGGTCATTTACAAATCTTGTTAATATCTTTTCTTCTTTATATTTGTAAAATTACACGTGCGTATATATATATATATATATATATATATATATATATATATATACACACGCACATATATATATACATATATATGAGGAGAACACTGGAAATAGTATTTCGACGAGATAGAAAGAAGAAAAAGGAACAAATCAAGTTATATGTCCATCAACGTTTCGTTTTTATTGTATTCACCCAGAAGTCTTACAATAACGATGAAACGTATAACTCGATTTGTTCCTTTTTCATCTTTCTACGTGTGTGTATATATATATATATATATATACATACATATATATATACATATATACATATATATACATATATATATACATACATATATATACATATATACATATATACATACATACATATATATACATATATACATACATATATATATATATATATATATATATATATATATATATATATATATATATATAGTCATCCACATACAGTACTGTTTCGCTGCTCTTCAGTGCGGCTAGACAGGCAACTACCTCAAGCTAGGATTGAAACCCGACCGTCTGTACGATAGGCAAGGTTCCTAACCACTACATTATCGGCGGCTGCTGTGTGAATCATGAGTTTAACGATGTTTTTGACATCGTTCGAACTACCTAAGCTCGATTTGTTTACACAAAGAGCATCGCTAATGGTAATTCGTGTATCACTTCTCAATATTCTCAACTCATACAGTACTGTTTCGCTGTTTCACAGCTCATTAGTGCGGCTAGACAGGCAACTACCTCAAGCCAGGATTGTCTGTACGACAGTCAAGGCTCCTAACCACTACGCTATCGACGGCTGCTCTGTGATATATATATATATATATATATATATATATATATATATATATATATATATATATGTGTGTGTGTGTGTGTGTGTGTGTGTGTGTATATATATCTATCTATATATGTGTGTATATATATATATATATATATATAATTCAAACTATGTTTTCGTTATTTATACGCAAATACTCTTATGAAATGAAATAAACAAATAAAATAAAAAACGCATCTGCCAGTCTTGTGTAAAATAACAAATTGTGTTCAATTAATTATATATATATAAGCAATTGTTTACAATAAATAGTGTGTTTCGGAATTGAATAACCACAAAAAGGGTTGATAAAAAAGAATAAAAGAAAAACGAAAGAAAAAAGTATTTTAAAAAATTAAGAAAAGAAAGAAGAAAGAAAAAATAAATGAAAAAATGCAGACAAAAATCAGAGAAAGGATAAAGGAAAAGAAAAAATATGATACTAAACTTCATCTTTATTGGAAGGAAAAATAATTTTAGACTGCTCTTTTGGGGGGACTAGGTCTTCCTCACATTTAAACCCACCTCGTGCTTAACTCTGTCCTCGTGGAGTGGGATCTGAATGAGGACTGTCTATGTTCTTTTTATTAAATTTACTGTTTATTTTTGGTATAAAACAATTCAATTCTCTACTTATGTCTTGTCTGTTTTAAATAAATGATGAATATTTTCTTTTTTATTTCTTTTCTTTTTCAGAAAGCATTCGCTTTTTTCTTCTTATCTTTCTATTTTTCATTTTTTCTTCCTTTTTTCGACATTTCTATTCTTTTCTTCTTTATATTTTTCTATATTTTCCTTTTCTTTCTTTCTTTCTTTCTTTCTGTCCCTTTCTATATTTTCTTCTTTTCATTCATTGTTTTCTTTTCTCTCTTTCTTTCATAACTGTTCTTCTATAATTTTTCGATTTTCCTTTATTTTCTGTATTTCTTTCCTTTGTTTTCTGTATTACTTTTCGTATTTATCTTGCTGTTATCTTTTGATACACCACTTGGTATCATTATACATAGCTTTTACTTGGTTGTCCTTAATCAGTAAGTTGGTATGTCTCACTTAAGTTTTATCTTATATAATAAAGTAAACTCAATTTCCGCCACAATATGAAAATAATTGAACACTTCATATGCTTATCTTCCACACTTACCACTTACAGCAATTCTAAAAGCGTATTTTACTAAAATATACATCATTTTGTCCGTGTATAAATTATTTACTATATTCCAACTAAACTACTTCTCTAAAATGCGTTCTCTCACAAACAAAGTGGAAAGCAACTTAAATCTCATACAATTAAATCCTCTCACTTGGCTCACATTCACCGGGTTATTTTCTTAGTAAGTATAGTTACTATTAGCAAGTGTATTATTTCATTTTTACTCATACTATTTCCCGCATGAACAAACATCCCCTTAATTTCACTTTTATTCTACCTTGCGTTCTGAATGTATTCGATGAATAATAGACTATCAGAATGCTTGAATTTCAGAAGAGTCTTTAATTTAATAACTTTTCAGAATGTTGGGATATATTGACACGCAACACACCGTATTCATAATGACGTCTTATTCTGATACCTCGGCCTATCGTAAGTAACTTATTTTCAAAAATCAGAATTTTTAATTAGATAAAAACAGAAAACCCATCACTATGTTTTCTTTTTACTAAAACAAAATAGAAATCCTTTACTAAGTTGAACAGCTTGGTGTTATTTAAACTAAAACACAAAAGAATATAAATCATTATCTTTTAATTACTTTTTTCTAACTAAAGCAAAACAATCGCCTGTTTTCTTTTTACTAAAACAAAACACAAAATCACATTCTATCTTTAAACGACTGTTTTATTCACTAGAACCAAACAGAAAATCGTCCACTGCCTTTCATCACATTAAATACATAAAAATCAATTATTAATATTCGATGATTGCCATTTAATTTTATTAAAACAAAATCCACAATCGATTAATAACTCATAAGGGCTGATTTTCCTTTTGTAAAACAACAAAAAATAATAGCTTACGAAGTCTTCAACAGTCTTCTTTGTACTAAAACAAAACAGATAATCACTTACTAAATTTTAAGGACTTTTTAAAACTAAAAACATGCAGCAAAAATGTTTACTAACATTTAAAAATATTTAAAAAAAAAAAAGCCAAAGCCAAAGCTGATCACTAACCTTCACGAAAATTGGTCAGTTGAGTACGCCTAAATATTCTATTGGAGTTTTGAAGTTGTAAAAATCATGCTATCCTTTCTGGTCTATCAATTTCAGTTTGAAATATAATTTTCAATAGTCTGTCACGTTCAGTTATAAATATCATTTTCATTAGTTTGTCACTTCAGTTTGAAATAACATTTTCGTTAGTTAGTCACGTTCAGTTTGAAATAGCATTTTTATCAGTCTGTCTGAAATAGCATTTTCACTGTCACGTTCAGTTTTAAATATCATTTTCGTTATTTAATCACGTTCAGTTTGAAACAGCATTAATATTTGTCTGTCACGTTCAGTTTGAAATATCATATTCGTTAGTTGGTCGCATTCACTTTGTTTTCAGTAGTTTGTTACATCCAATTTTAAATAACATTTTCGTTAGTTAGTCAAGTTCAGTTTGAGATAGCATTTCCATAAGTTAATTACGTGCAGTTTGAAATAAAATTTTCATTGGAATGTCACGTTCAGTTTTAAATAGCCTTTTCGTTAGTTAGTCACGTTCAGTTTTAAATATCATTTTCATTGGTCTATCTCATGCAATTTGAAAATCATTTTTGTTAGTCACGTTCAGTGATAAAAAGCGTTTTTATTGGTCTGTCACATTCAGTTTCAAATATCATTTTTGTTAGTCATGTTCAGTTTGAAATTACACTTTCATCTCTAAACAATAAGGACCTCCCAAGCAAACTATAGAAATTACCTTTTCCCTATAGTAAACGCGATGTAACTTAAATATAGGTCAATATTATCACGATAACCAAGATGAAAAATAACATAAATAGCGTACGAAAATAATGAAAAATAGAAACTAAAATCGTGTTTATATCATCAAAGGCTTAAATCAACGTTACTATGTAGTGGACGTTTTTAAGCGCTTGCACTCGTGTGTTTAATAAATTTAGAAAAATCAACTAATTGTCAGATTTTCGATACGTATTCACTATGGATTTTTTTTTTTTTTGAAATGCGGTTTTTGTAAAATATATAAGAGAATATTTATATTTATTCCCCCTCCATTTAATTTTATGAAATATAAAAAAAATACCAGAATTGATGCAGATTTTAAAATTATATAAAGGGGAAAAGTCTAAAAACGTATAAAATTTATTTCAAATGTCTCATTTTTGTATACATTCCGTGAATTCTTAAATAAATATGAAAATAGATGAAATGTCATCGTATTCTGAAAAATGCATTTATTTCTTTTTCTCATTAATATATATGTCGAATTACAAAGAAAGAAATTAAAAAAATAATTTGTAAGAGATTTGAATTTGTTTAAATGATGAAATCATTTATAAAGATCGTCCTTTAAGTTTTGATTTTATTTTAATAAGGCTTCCAATTTTTCAATATTACCTGATAGTAGAATTATTAAATAATTCATGATTTTCAATAGAAGTTCAATTTGTCAATTTGTTGTTTGTTTCAATTACTTTACATTAACAAATGTATGGAACACAGTAACTTCTCGTTTACACTTATTGGCGTATTGATATTGACGTCTTTCACAAACGGTAGTCTTCTGTTTACTTTAGTTTCTATTACATTCTTCGATTTAAAACAATGTGTTGTACAACAAGTTTTCTTTTTTACTTCCATTTTGATGCTAATACATTCAAACTCTTTTTTCTTTAAATTTTAATTTGATCTGGCGGCCCCAATCAATTTCATTCAATATTTTTTCCAAAATTCTATTGTATTAAAAATGGGGAAAACTTTAAAAAAATCATTGAAAATAAATAGTTTTGTTTATAACAACATTTGCACATAATGAACACGAAAAGTATTTTTGTTCTTTTTAAGCCATCCATAGATATTTAAATATTTACAATTCTCATTCTTTTTTGCGTATACACTAAATAAAAAAGTCAACCTCCGCCGTTAAAATATATTTTTGGTCTTATTTCTAAAGAGAAAATGGGTATCTTGGCCTGTGTTAATCTTTAAATAAACTATTTTAAACATGGAAAGTTCCATAACATAACTTTATTTTGAGGAGATTTAAAAACAATGGCATGAAAATAGTTACTTTAAATTTAATCTACACAGAAACTGATGACATAATAGGATTTCATGGTCTTTTGAGGAGGTTCCTAAGGAACTACGAAATTTTATTTAAGATTTTTATTAAGAAATAAACCTGTGCTACTAAAACACAAAAATCATGTTTTTAAACCAATACTTTATTTATGCATATTAAAAAAATTATTTTATACAAGTCACTAATAGATTTTATTTATTTTTATTGAATCTAATCCATGAAAAATGTCGCCATCCAATAACACTAGTATATTTATTTATTTATTTATTTATTTAAAAGGTGTTTTTCCTCGGTTTTCATGGATTTAAAGCCCGATGTAATGAAGTATATTATACCAACTGTTAAATCTACAACGAAAGTAATGACGTATTATGAGTTTGTGATTCGCTTGTGAGGTCTCTACTAATCACGCAGATTAAATAGATACATATTTAGAATATTTGTTCTTTTTTAAATTACTTTTAATGTCATTAATTACTAGCTGGATTTGCAAGCTCTCTATCGCCTCATGAAACCGCACTTCTCTTGTAAACACAAGACAAGACTTTCAAATGTAGTCATTCAAGTAGATAAACATTAACATTTATTAATATAAATACATATTAATATATTTGTAATGATGGTACACATTTATTTATCTCTGGATAAGATTGTAAAATACTGAAAAGAAAGAAATCAATTTCCTGAGCGATGGAGTGTGTGTTAAAGAGAGAGATGTACTGTGTTTCAGAGAGAGAAAGAGAGAGGGAGGGAGGGAGGGAGGGAGAGACAGAGAGAGACAGAGCAAACAGTCATCCTCTTTTCACCCCATGAAATCTGTCATTTTAACAAGCGATTTTGGGTTAATCTAACCGTTTTAGTAAATTTATCTTTTTTGTTAAATTAAATTAGTTTAAATAATTATTGTTAATATCGACTAAACTATTGCACACACACACACACACACACACACACACACACACACACACACACACACACACACACACACACATATATATATATGCAAAAATAGGGTAATAAAATTACAAATGAATAACATCGAACGTTAATTAATTATAAACTGCTATCCAAATTAGGCATTCAAATGACTGTCGTTTGGTCTTTCGCCTGTACTATATAAAAATATTGTATTACTGATTTAAATAGCTGCAAGTCAATTTATGGTAATGTAAGAATGCTAAATAAAAAAAAACTTCGCATTTATTCATTTAAATTTCTTGTGGAATGTAATTTTTTTCTTCTGTTCTTGTTTTAAATCTTTTAATTTTTCATTCCCTCAAAAACGCTATACTTTCTTTCGTCTCTTTTCTTGATTTTGTATTGTGTATATAAGCTCTTTTCACTCGGCTCCCCGCGAGAGAAAACTTGTGCGTGTGTATCTATTCATAAACGTTCTTTAATCGTGGCTGAAAGTCTCCACCCCCAACTCGCGCTCACATCAACTCACACAACACGACTATCACTGCCGTATCAAAATAACGGAGTAGATAACGGTCGCAAAATAAACCACACAGAAAGATTAACAAAACACCTAATTTTCAACAAGCCATAGTTGCTCCCTCCCTCAAACAACGTCTCACCAACCCTAACCATCTTCTTTACTCCCTCTCTCTCTCTCTCTCTCTCTCTCTCTCTCTCATATATATATATATATATATATATATATATATATATATATATATATATATATATTCATTTCTTTGTATCAGCATAAGATAGGCATCATATTCACGAAGGACGTTGTTAGGAATAACAAATACAATTCTATCATCCTAACACACAAATACTAATAACTTTTTGCTAGAGTTTTCAAGAGGTTTCAACACAGATTTCATGGACAATATTCTCTTATGTATTCTTTTGTGTTACCCAAGAAATGCTTGAAGAGATACTTGTACCTATTTAAAATGCCTCCCCACGGGGCAGAGTTAGACACCAGGGTTTAATGTGGAGAAAAGGTACAAAAATAAAAAAATTGTCTCAGTCGTGAAGGCTGTGTCCTTCACTGACAGAGAACAAGAAATTGAAGTGCAGCATCTGAAGAACAGATGGTATTTATTTGCTCCCCCACCGAGCAAATTAGGCACAAGGCCGATTTTTAATGTGAGGAGTGAAGGGAGGGGGAAGGGAAAAAGGAGACCAGCTCCCGAGAGGTGGGAAATGGGAGCTGGTTAATGGTCAGGCATGTGGGGTTGCCCCCACATCTGGTCTTTGCTAGTCATAGCTAGTCATAGCTTGCAGCATCTGCCGGAACAGATACTACACTTTGATCTTGTCCCGAAGGGCATAAAGAGATACTTGTAATCAAAGTTAAGAGTTGAACTAATAAACATCGGTGTGACTCTATACTGAACTTGATAAACTTTTCTTGAAGCATAAAACAAAACAAATCTATATAATGGCTGTGGTCAGTGCTGTCAGACAAAAATAAATATTTGAAGTCAAATTTTTCGAGGACAAAAGGTCAAATTGGAAACTGAAGCTACACTTTTAGAAACAAAATAACAACAAAAAAAGCTAAATTAAAACTTTCTTTATTAATGCTAAAAAAATTTTAAAAAGAAATAATAAAAAATAACTATATTGAAGATGTTAACGTTGGTTTACATTGAAGATGTTAGCTCCCAAATATTTGCGTCTTTCTGTTTTTTTTTGTTTTTTTTTTTTAATAATTTCGTATTGTTTTCTTAGCAGTGAAGTAAAAACGTTCGTTGTGAAAGTGAAATCATAGTCGTTTATATATTCTTTTGAGAGAAATTAACTTTATGAGATAAATACACTTACATTAAGGAACGTTAATAATATATTTTGCAGTTTACATAGTTTAAAGCGTACTTGAGCCGGCATGTCAAACATGCGGCCCGTGAAACACATGCGGCCCAATGTAATATTACTTTTTGCTCGCACATACAATTCTAAGCAACTTTGAAAATCTATGACATTTCAGCCTCACATACAAAAAATTGTCGACACCGACAGGTGTCAAGCCTCAGGATGATACATGAAAAGTGTTTAAATGCTTGATAATAAATATGCATTTTGAACAATTGTAATTCATGTGCAATGCATTGTTTGTTGTTGCATTCAGTGGATGTCGTTTTAAGGTGTTCATTCTTGATTGTACAAAAGCTCAAATCACCAGCTTAAACACAATAAGTTCCATGTTTAATAAATAAAACAACAAATGTTTAATAAATAAAACAACAAACGTTTAATAAATAAATGTTGAATAAATAAAACAACAAATGTAAGGCAAAATTCGGCTTTATATATCTGCTTATTCTCCCCCGAGAAAGATAGACTAATATCAATGTTTTGATAATAATTTATTAGTTTAATAAAATTTAATGAACAATTTGTCTTTGATCTCAAAATACGCCTCAGTTTCCAATATCACTTCTTCATTGGATCAAAACATTTTTCCTTGAAGCATTCTTTTGAGATCTGTAAACAGCCAATTATAACTGAGAGGGAGGGGACAAATCTGGGGACGGAAGCAATTCAAAGTGCAATTCATTGCTATTGTTGTGATTAAATTGTGACACAGTGTATTATCTTGGTAAAAAGCACATATTTTCCTTCTTTTGTGGCAATTTTTGCTGATTTCTTCCATCAAAGATGCGAATAATGCTTTATGATATATTCGTTAATAATGATTCATCCATGTTTAAATCAATGAATAAAAATATCTTGCATATCGTAAAATACAGAGGGAAAACCCTTACCTGCTGATGTTTGTGTCTTTGGTCAGCTTTTACTTATGCATTCATGTTGCATCCTTACCACATTACTGATGCAAACAACTTCATTTTATCGCATTGAAACAGTTGTAAACAACATTTTGAATCATCAAATGTTGTGTTTATCGACTGTGAGCAAATACGGCACCCAATGTGAACATAAATTTCTTATTATAAATGTTTATGCAAAATAATAATATCCTCAACTTGTCTGCTACCTCATAAAACTTCAATTTATAATTGGCCAAAACGAGTTATTTGACTTTTAAAACGTTTTTGGTGGATAACAATTTGGACTATCGGAGCGTTCAGCAACATTTATATCTGTATAAGCGTATTTAAATTCTAACCATTGTTTCTGGCAGAGTAAAGTCAAAATAACACATCAAGTCATTGCTTTTCTTGAACAGTGTTTTTCCCATAAGAAAGTTAAGTTGATAGTGTAGTTTAGAAGTCAATTTCTAAAAGTTATCGAACATATGTCCGCAGGTAAACTGGTCATTAAACCGACGACGGTGACAATGACGATGATAATGATGAGCAAGCAATGCTTTATCGAACACAAATTCAAATTTTTGGCATTCCTTTATAACTTGCATAGTATCTTAACTTAAATATTTGTAAAGTAATAACCTGATTTTAACACGTGCCATTCGATGAAATATATATTTTAAGCGCCATAATGGGAACTTATTGTGTGATGTGTTAAAGCACAAGAAATACTCAGTCGCAAATTTATATGAATTCTACAAAAACCAAACAGCCTTTTCCTTTATCTTTTATCCGTTTTTTTTTTCAAACAACATGCAACAAAAAAATATGAGTACTTAATTTGTCCTTACGAAGGAAACACCTTTTTCTCACTAAAAAATACTCAGATTCGTTGAACGAATAGAATTCCCAACTGGTCACCCATCTAGTACTAGCTAGGCTGCACGTTGCTTAACACACACACACATACATATATACATGTATATGTAGTTCAAGAATTATTATTTCATTTTATAATTTATACACATATTAAGATATTTGAATTACAAATGTTTATAAAAACTTCATAGTATATATATATATATATATATATATATATATATATATATATATATATATATATATATATATATATATAAAAGTCCACGTATGCTTCTAGGATAATGATTTAAAGGTTATGATGGGGTTTTTGAAACATGAAAAACGATGTTACTTTTTTATTTAATATTTTTATTGTTATTTTTTATATTTCAAGTGGACCTCCGCTCTTGGTCACAAAAATGTATAGAAATGAAAAAGAAAAAGAAGTCGTTGAAAAAACTGGAAAATTGTAGTGTGGACAGCATAAAAAGTAACATCGTTTTTCATGCTTCAAAAAACCCTCATAACCTTTATATATATATATATATATATATATATATATATATATATATATATATATATATATATATATATGTATTGGTTTACTGTGAAAAGTCATGTTTGCTTAGGTTAAAATGTTTTCTCTAAGTTTATTTCTACTCATATCTCTTTGCATTCATTTCTAATACATAAACATAATCTTTGAGTTTATGCGTGCATTCATTAACAAGAGCGATGTTAAGGTTGAAGAGGATTTGTCCACCTATAGAAAAATTGCTTTGGCAAGTCTCTTTTGTGTTAAGCATAACAACAACTAGTGGAACACGGAACAGGCTTACTGAAAGCATATCTCCGTGCTCGACGCCTTTTTTATGTTTACGAAGCGGTTAACCCCGAGGTCAGTTTTATAAAAGCTTGTGATCCATCGTAAAGCGATTTTAAAAGATTAATGTAGATTTTGTAGAATTTTGTCTAAAATTGACCAAAGTTTGTCTAATTCGATACTACCGGAAGCTTTTGTAAAATCGATAAAAATTACGTATTTATTATTTATCAAACTCGATTGAATTTTCAATCAATTGGTGATCAAAATCACGTAATGCGTTTCATTATGGGACATCGCCTTATCAATATATATATATATATATATATATATATATATATATATATATATATATATATATATATATATCCACCCTCCGTCAAACTACTTACTTCCCTACCTCCTCTATTTGATAAAATCAAAAGTGAAACTCTTAAACTTTTTGACCATGTCAAACGATCAACCACAGGCCTGTCAAAGTAATGCTTTGAGGGAATGTTAGAAGGCAAAAGAGGTAGAGGAAAGCCAATGAGAAGGTGGAGAGAAAATGTTTTTGATTGGACATTTCTTAACAGTTGGACGTCCATCAACCAACTTGCCCAGGACCGGAAGGAATGCAAAACAGTTCAGAATAAAAAATAAAATATAATAATAATAATAAGAAGAAGAACAAGAAGAAGAAGAACAACAACAAGAAGAAGAAGAACAAGAACAAGAAGAAGAAGAACAAGAAGAAGAAGAAGACGAAGAAGAAGAAGAAGAAGAACAAGAAGAAGACTGGAACTGACAGCCGATGGATAACACAACAGAAATTAACATACAAAGATTCTTATGATACACCTGAACTGAAAAAGTGCCAAGCCGGATACAAATTCTCTAATACAGAGAAAAAATTACGATCTGAAACTTTTTCAATGGCCGATTAAACACTAATAAACACTACCAGGATCTTCATCTAGGATATGCAAATAGAGTTTTGTATAGAAAAGTGCGCACTGGTTATAAGAAAGGGAAAACTGGTGACAACAGAAGGCATGGGACTACCCAACCAAACGGAGATGAGATCACTAAGGGAACAAGACGCCTGTAAATACTTGGGAGTTTTGGAAGCAGACGCCATCAAAGCAACAGAAACGAAAGAGAGAATTGAAAAAGAATCCCTCAGGAGAACAAGAAAACTCCTGCAAATTAAATTATATAGCAAAAGCTAATAAAATATATGAATACACGGACAGTATCACTAGTAAGATACGGCGGGAGAGAGGACTGGCTTGTATAGAAGACTGTGTACATGACACGAAGAGAACGAGAAAAAAGGCAGTGAGAGACACTAGAGAGACACTGAGAAAAAAATCAACAAAACAGAGACGTAGGATAAGATGAGAAAAGATAAACGGGAAGAGAAACAACTACATGGGAGATTCATAAGAATAACAAAAGGTGAGAATAACGAAAACACTTGGGCATGGATGCGAAAAGGACACGTAAACCGAGAAACTGAATCCCTACTAACCACAGCACAAGATAACTCGATAAGAACTAGCCACATCAAAGTAAAGACTGACAAAACACAAGAAAACAGCAAATGGACAAAGAGACGAGCAAAAGGAATGCAAGAACAGACACGACCAAGTGGGGAGAGCAGTATACTGGGAATTGTGCAAACAACTGCATCTCGAATACATAGATAAATGGTACAGGCATAAACCGGCAACAGTACTTGAAACGAGGATCACAAAATCCTATGGGACCTGGACATACAAACAGATAAACGCTTCCAAGTAAGAAGACTAAATGTCGTAATAATTAACAATAAAGAAAATCCTATCACATTGTAGACTTTGAGAAAGAAAAGGAAAAACGGAGCAAATACATAGAGCAAGCCAGAGAGTTGAAAGCGATATAGATTATGGAGCAAATCAGGATAATAATAGAGACAAATTATTAAATACTAGCATGGGTGCTTGGCGTTGCTCGGGTTTTGGAGGTGTGTGTTGAGTGTGTTGGTAGTAGGGAGGCAAACTCGAACCCGTATCGCGAAGTACGAAAAGAACGGAACAAAAACATGGCGTTATTGCTGTTACGACCACCGCCAAACCGGAAACGACGTAGGTTTAAATGAAGGCTAGGCAATTGAAAGGGATGACTTTCGAAAATATCGGTGAAAAAAAGCAATCCCCTTTGTAGAAAAGTTCCTAGTTGTGGGTGAAGAAATTAATGTTTTTAGCCAATTTTTCGATATTTGTCGTCTGAAGGGTCGAGCCTCAAAACGATATTGATGTTGTGAAAATACGTCGCCTCTGTCGAAAGTTTTAGGCAGATATGCAAACATACATACAAAAATTTATATATTCGTAGCTCAAATTTTCAACCCAAACTGATTAAAAAGCTGGCCCCATTCTCTCAATATCCTTTATGTACAATTTCAAATGTTAAGACCAGAAGTTGTCTGAGTAACCGCAGAGGTCATTTTTTTTTCACTTTGATCCCTATTATGATCTCTTAACATTTATTGTTTTGGGCGCAAATTAAGTTATTAAGTTAGATCCATGTTCAAGGAATCTATATCTTAAATTTCAAGTGTTTCGACCCCAAATTGTCGGAGGAGTTTGGTAAAGTTCTCAAAGGCGAAATCGTTGAACTTTGACTCCTTAATCGCAAAATTTTTGTCCGAAAACGATCACGTAGATTTTCCCAAATCTCAGTACCCTGTATATCAAATTTCCAGTCTGTAGACTAAAAATTGACAGAGTTATTGCGTAGAGAAATGTACACACACAGACACACAGATACACAGACAGACAGATACACAGACAGGTTCACTTTTATAGATATACTAGCATGGGTGCCGGCGTTGCCCGTGTGTTTTGCGGTGTATGCTGAGCAAAAAAAAAAAGGTCAATTTTTTTAAACTTTGACTCTTATTATGACCCCTTAAAATGTATTGTTTGGGACTCAAATTAAGTTATTAAGTTTCATTAAGTTATTAAGATTCATGTCCAAGGAATCTGTATCTAAAATTCCAAGTGTTTAGACCCAAAGTTGTAGGAGGAGTTTGGTAGAGTTCTCAAAGGCGAAATCGTTGAACTTTGACCCCTTACCAGCCAAATTTCTGGCTGAAACCCGATCACATAGATTTTCCCAAATCTCTGTACCCTGTATATCATATTTCGAGTCTGTAGACTAAAAATTGACAGAGTTATTGCGTAGGGAAATGTACACAGACACACAGACAGACACACACACACAGACACGTTCACATTTATAGATATACTAGCATGGGTGCCCGGTGTAACCCCGGTGTTTGGAGATATATGCTGAGCCCAAAAAACAAAAAAAAAAAAACAAAAAAAAAACGGTCAATTTTCTAAACTTTGACCCCTATTATGACCCCTTAACATTTATTGCTTTGGGCTCAAATCAAGTTATTAAGTTAGGTCCATATCCAAGAAATCTATATTTTATCTGAAAATTAACAGAGTTATTGCGCATGAAAATGTACACAAACACACAGACACACAGACACACACACACACGGACACACACACACACAGACACACACACACACACACACACACACAAACACACACACACACACAAACACACGCGCACAGAGACGTTCACTTTTATAGATATACTAGCATTTCATCCCGGCGTTGCCCGGGTGTTTGGAGGTTAATGCTGAGCAAAAAAAAAAAAATAAATAAATCAATAAAATAAAAAACGGTCAACTTTGTTAGCTTTGGCTCCTATTATGACATTTATTGTTTTGGGCTCTAATCAAGTTATTAAGTTAGACCCATATCCAAGGAACCTATATCTTAAATTTCAAGTTTTTAGACCCCAAATTGTCGGAGGAGTTTGGTAGAGTTCTCAAAGGTCAAATTGTTGAACTTTGACCCCTTAACAGCTAAATTCCTGGCCGAAAACCGATCACATAGATTTTCCCAAATCTCAATACCCCGTATATCAAATTGCGAGTCTGTAGACTAAAAATTGACAGAGATTTTGCGTAGGGAAATGTACACAGACACACAGACAGACACACACACACACAGACACGTTCACATTTATAGATATACTAGCATGGGTGCCCGGTGTAACCCCGGTGTTTGGAGATATATGCTGAGCCCAAAAAACCAAAAAAAAAACCAAAAAAAAAACGGTCAATTTTCTAAACTTTGACCCCTATTATGACCCCTTAACATTTATTGCTTTGGGTTCAAATCAAGTTATTAAGTTAGGTCCATATCCAAGAAATCTATATTTTATCTGAAAATTAACAGAGTTATTGCGCATGAAAATGTACACAAACACACACACACACACACACACACACACACACACACACACACACACACACACACACAAACACACGCGCACAGAGACGTTCACTTTTATAGATATACTAGCATTTCATCCCGGCGTTGCCCGGGTGTTTGGAGGTTAATGCTGAGCAAAAAAAAAATAAATAAATCAATAAAATAAAAAACGGTCAACTTTTTTAGCTTTGGCCCCTATTATGACATTTATTGTTTTGGGCTCTAATCAAGTTATTAAGTTAGACCCATATCCAAGGAACCTATATCTTAAATTTCAAGTTTTTAGACCCCAAATTGTCGGAGGAGTTTGGTAGAGTTCTCAAAGGTCAAATTGTTGAACTTTGACCCCTTAACAGCTAAATTCCTGGCCGAAAACCGATCACATAGATTTTCCCAAATCTCAATACCCCGTATATCAAATTTCGAGTCTGTAGACTAAAAATTGACAGAGTTATTGCGTAGGGAAGTGCACACAGACAAACAGACGGACAGACAGACAGACAGACACGTTATATATATACTAGCATTTAAGCCCGGCGTTGCCCGGCAGTTTGAAGTTGTATGCTGAGCAACAACAAAAAAAAACTGTCAATTTTTTTTTTTAATTTGACCCCTATTATGCCCCCTTAACATTTATTGTTTGGGGCTTAAATTCAGTTATTAAGTTAGATCCATGTCCAAGAAACCTATATCTAAAATTTCAAGTGTTTGACCCAAAATTGTCGGAGGAGTTTGGTAGAGTTCTTAAAGGTCAAATCGTTGAACTTTGACCCCATTACAAGCCAAAATTCTGGCCGAAAACCGATCACATAGATTTTCCCAAATCTCAGTACCCCGTACATTAAATTTCGAGTCTGTAGACTGAACATTGACAGAGTTATTGCGTAGGGAAATGTACACAGACACACACACAGACACAGACACTTTCACTTATATATATATATATATATATATATATATATATATATATATAGAGAGAGAGAGAGAGAGAGATTAATAGATAGATTGATAGATAGATAGATTGGATGCAATATATACTAAGATTTAAAATGTATTAAAAAAAAATAAGCGTGCGCCACCACCGAGAATCGAAACCAAAACGTTCAGCTCACGATTTATTTTGCCTCTGCCGTCAATGACTGAGCTATGAAAACATGTTTACTACAAGGCTAAAACTTGAAACATCAACCAATAGCTACTACATTACGTATTCATAATGCCGGCATTCGATCTTCACCTGGCAAATTTCATTTTTTTTTAATTTTTACACTTTTGCGCTGATTTTTTTCGGGCTAAAACCCAAATATAAAGTTTTGCATGGATTCAAATACCTTATATATGAAGTTTCATGTCTGTAGACCAAAAACGCTAGGAAGAGTTTGGGAGGCAAAGTTTGTTAAACAAAAATATATACGTATACATAAATATATATGGAAACAATTTTGTGTTTACTATAAACTTTTTACGCAAATATTATGCAAGTATACATTATGTAGAATATCTGCATGAATATAATTACACGTAATAGATGATTATCCGATTAAAAATCCATAGCAATTAATAGGGAATTAATTGAAATGAATGTTTAAAAGAATATGCAAATTAGCTAGATCTTTTGCTAGTGAATGCAATTCCACAACCCATATATAATAAAGTTGTATTTTCTTTTTAAATAAATAGGAAAGGGCGTTTTTGATATGAATATCAATACACACAAAATAATTTATAGGAGTATAGATAGATAATAGTTTCCCCTACTATTTTATAAAAATTACTTTATATTCATTTATGGACACATCTTAAATAGGACGCATCTTGGTTATATCAACCCCCTAACACTGCTACCGCCGCCGAGTTTTGTAGACACTTTGACCCATTATGACTTTGGTGACTTGCGCTTGCTGAACTTGCTTTCCCTCTCAGCGCTGTTTTATGACACACAGAAGCAACACTCTTCAATTTTTTATGCTTTCTATCTCCTCTTCTTATTTTGTCATATTTTCCCTTTTCCCTCTTTTTTTTTTTTTTAAAATTTTATTTTATCCTTTTAAACAACAACCTCTTGATCTACTTCCTTTCCTTTTCTCTTTTTTTAATTCTAATTTAATTTATTTAAATATAATTTTTCTCTCCCCCATCCGTTCTCCATCTTTCTCTCTCTCCCCCTTCCCCTCTTCTTTCTATCCATTGCTCTAACTCTTGGTTTTTAATATCCCTATATAATAAAAAATCTTTTCCTTACAATTCATTTTGGCTTAAATTATCTGATGACATAGGATATTTTGTTTATTCCGTCTATGGAAACAACCTTGTAATGGTTTAAGCAAATACTCACGAGTTTGAAATACACACACACACACACACATATATTAAAATAAGATATTATGGTCATAAAATTACATTCGATAACAAAATAAAAATACCGAATATAAACAGCAATATAATCCATTACTGAGAGCTCGAAGAAAGCGATCATTCACCAAAAGTCGAATGAAAAATAGTACGACAGTCGAATACATGTACAAATTTAGACGACCCATGTGGACTATGTCAAAATGAAAGAAAATTACTTTTTTAATTCAGCACGTTCACAAAAAAAGAATAGGCCACGCCTCTTCAAAACTTAACGAAAGATGAAGAAATAGAAATCATCTCTGCAAAATGCTCTGCCATTAACTAATGAAAACATCGACTCATGAGCGGGAATCTTAATAAATTTGATTTGTTAGCTAGCTAAACTTAACGCCGCTTTTATATATTAAACACCTGTTACATAAATCCCATGCTTATTAATCTGACGAGTCCTTATGGGGATTTAATGCGGGAAATTCTGTTTATCTTAATTGCCAATATATTTTATATTATATTATATTATATTATATTATATTATATATATATATATATATATATATATATATATATATATATATATATATATATATATATATATATATATATATATCTTAATTTGGTGAAAAAATAATGTCGTTTTTGACGTTCAACTTCAAAAGTCATAACTCCTTTCATAATAAACTTTATTAATATAAATAATAAGAACCATTTTTACCAACAAGAAACAAGGTTATTTATCCCATTAGCATAGAAATTTGGAGTTCTGGAAGTGATGAAGTCATTCGAGGCTGATTCGGCTTCATCTCGACTTTTGAAGCATTTTTCGCGCAGAAAGTTGTCGAGATGTTTGAAAAATTCGGTGGGCGAGAGGTCCGGTAAATATGGCGGATGAGGCAGAGTCTCGTAGCCTAATTCGCTCAGCTATTGCAGGGTCAGTTGAGCAACACACATGTGAGCGTTTTCATGGAGGAGAATTGGTCCCTTCATGTTGACAATTCTCGGGCGCATACGTTTGTTCTTCTGGTGCATTTCGTAAATTTGTCGGCAGTACTTCTCCGCCATAATCGTTTCGCCCGGATTCCAGAAGCTGTGATGTATGAGACCGGCCACAAACGACCAAACAGTCACTATAACCTTTTTTTGTTGTTGCAATTTCAGTTTCGGGAAGTGTTGTGGAGCTGCTCTGGCATCCAACCACTGTGCTGAATATCGCCAGTTGTCGTAGAGGATACACTTCTCATCACATGGCACAATCCGCTCGAGAAATGGGTCGTTTTTGTAGTGCAGAAGGAACGTAGAAGACACCTCAAAACGATGATTTTTTTTTTGATTATCGTTCATTTAATGCGGCACATTTATCCAACTATTTTGACTTCCCTGTTTGCGTTAAATGGCGCACAACTGTTGAGTGGTCGACCTCGAGTTCGAAAGCAATTTCACGTGTGGTTTTGCTTCAATTAAGGCTTTCAAATGATCGTTATCAACCGCAGTCGGCCGATCGCTACCGTCTTCATCTTCGAGGCTCTCACCACCATTACGAAATTTCTTGAACCAATCTTCTGCCACATGTCCATCAGTGGTTCCTGGGCCAAACGCATCATTGATATCACGAGCTCTCTCGACAGCTTTTCGGCCTAGTTTGAACTGTAGAAGAAAATCATGCGGATTTGAATTTGTCCATGCTGTCAAAAAGTCTGCAAAAACAAAAAACGAATGAATAATTGAGAACGGTAACGAATAACACGATTCGATAGAGCGAAAAACGCGTTTCTAAATGATATATAACATGGCTATATATATATCGATGAATTAATTCAGAAATCATATATAAAAGTAACATATATACGCACACAGTTTAGTCGGTGATGTTCTTTCATCGCAACAACAGCGTCACAACTAGTTTAGTCTAAGCGTAACGACTTTTGTTATAAAAACAAAGGTAACCAATTTATATATATATATATATATATATATATATATATATATATATATATATATATATATATGTATATATAAACACGCACGTAATAATGACAGAAATAAACATTTCTTTCACACTTAAGAATTGTGTCGATGTAAAAAAAAAAAAAAAAAGAAAATGACGGCAGCTGTCCAAACCGGAAAACTAGTCGATTGACCCGATAAACATCAAAGAATGGATAGTCATTAGGTTGGAGTGAGCACAATTATAATCCTCAAATATAGCATCACTCCTCATCCCAACCTGTTTGTCAATTTTGTCCACGTGTTCTATAACCAAAGTTAAATAATAAGAAATAAATATCTAAGATATTCGGTCGTGAAGTTTTATTTTCACAAATTTTCTCTCACATTTTGCACATGTAAAGATTGTCCTGCATCATTATAGAATCGCTGTTTTATCGTCATTTTTGTGCGACATTTCAAATTTTTCTCACACGTTGATAGCGGACCTGTTGGTTCAGAATCATTTTTTTTTTAGATTTATTTTAAGATCAAAGAAATCATCGCATAAACCATGGTATTAATAGTCGCATAAAAAGTACCCAATTTAGTCTTCGGGTTGTAATTTACGAACCCATTACGTAAAATGTCTGGTTTGCTTCAAGTCAAATCGGCAAAAATAACGAGATTCTTCTCGCTACGTTACGTCATAGCGATGCAAGAACTCTAACCCTTTTATTCTACGCTTCAATATGCAATATTATGAACCCCTTCTGAACGGGTATTTCATCTAGTTAATATAAGCATCAAAGTTGATAAGAACGATAATCCGCAGAAAAAATAACAGTGCTGAAAAATGTGTATCCTTTTTATTTATAATCTCGATGAAATTATGATTAAATTAAAAAAAGAGCTTAATTTATCTTGTGTCGCCATTTTCATTACATAAACACTTCTTAATAGTTGAAGTAAATTTTTATTCAAATAAAATTATTTAAAAAATTTTTTTTATTAAAATATATAAAGTGTCGCTTTTGCAGGTATAGCTTTGAAAAGTACATTTGGTGGTAATTGTAGATACAGGCTGCGGCAGAAATATATCCCACATTTTAAACTTTCAACTATATGTTGCTAATTAATTTATGCAGGTGGCAATGATATTTTAATTTAGCTAACAACTTGCTATTTTCTCAGGTACTCCCATCAAGCAATATGGTTTGGACTGATGCACATTGTGTTTTTACTGTAGAAATGGTTGTGAAAATTGTGATTCTGTAACTGCAACACAGGGAGCTTTTCGAGTTCATTACAAGTTAGGACGGTATAATGCTGTTCCAGATAGAAAATTGGAAATTTCAGAGCTAAGATTCGGCACTTAAAAAAAAGCGCTCGAACGCCAGAGACTATTTGCGCTATGAGACTTTCTATTACTTAGTCTCCTACACGTTCAACTTGCAAACATGTTTTGGCCTTAGATTGTCTGATCGAACAGGCAGAAGAATTTTACACACTGAAATGCATGTCCATCCATACAAGTTAATGATTGCTCAGAAACTGTACGATTGGGAAGATCGAATGTCAAAATGTGGGAAATATTTCTGATGCACCTTGTCATTTATTTTGCACAGCTAACGAATGTGAGTTACAAAAATTGTTGCTCTGTTCGCAATCTATAAAACTTATATGGAATATATCGTAATTATTAATATTATGTGCCATTTTAAATTAACAAGCAGAAGAAAATTTTTTGTAAAACTTTGTAGAATACGAAAAAATTAAAGCAAGTAACAATAAAACAATACACGTATTTCAATCGCTAGATTAGATAGAGCAAAACATGTAATGAAAAGGAACAACAGCGTTATGACAAGTGCAGTGTACGTGTAATGATTTATTTCGATCAATGGGAAGAGTATCTTGTATCTCTACAAAGCCACCATTCGTCTATGTATGAAGTATTGTTGTCACATCTGGGCTGCTGCGTTTGCCACTAGTCTTTCTCTCTTAGACAAGGTCCAAAAAAGAGTTTCCAGTCCCGCACTATGAACAAAGTTCCCACCCCTGTCCCATCATCGCAAAGTCGTATCTCTGTGTTTGCTTTACAGGTATTTTAATGGAATGTTTTTTGACCAACTCGTAGCACTTGTACCCCCTTCCTCAACGTAAATACCTTTAACTAACTCGACAAGCAATAAAATCCCACCCGTTCACTCTAAAGGCCACTAAATATTTCAAATAGTTTCTTCCATCGAACTGCTAAACTTTAAAATTCCTTCCCGGTGTCTTGCTTCTCTGACTGTACTAACACACAGAAATTTAAATGTAATGTAAACCGACATCTCGTTGCTCAGCTACCTACATAGTCTCCTTGTAGATATGGCCCGAAATAGAAGGCGGTTACGTCCAAGTGGCAATACTGCTTCTTGTGAATAATAGTAAAACATATAGGAACATATTTATATAAATAGAGATGTTATTCATCTGTATTTATGCCAGTCAATTTTTTTAAAACTCAATAAACACACTGCTAACTTTTTCTCATTTCGAAATATCAGAGATCTTTACATTTTTGTCTTATTTGTCAACCTTCAATAGTGAAGGGGAGCAATATATGACAATGATGACGATGATGATGACGAGGATGATATGATGGCAATGATGATGGTGATGAAGTAGAATAGGTGAACCTTAGACCTATTTGCGGTAAAATCGTAATCTTCGCTTTCCTCAGTTTGTTCTTTAGCTATCACAGTCCATGACCGATGTTTCTGACAAAGAAGGAAGAATTGTAATTTCTGGGGTTGGAATCTGTCCATCTGACACTTATCGTTGGCTGGTTTTTGACCTTGAAATGGTATTTTTTAGCACAGTGGCTCCAGGCCTTGTCTGCAGCGATTTCAATTTAAAAAAAAAAAAAAGAAAATGATTAACATGCCAGTATTTAAAATGATGTTTTTTTTTTTTACCTGTCGACATTTGATGTAATGTTTTTTTTTATCGTTGAAAAAAAGTAGAGAAATAATTGGTTCTTGAACTAATCTTATACTCTCTCTCTCTCTCTCTCTCTCTCTCTCTCTCTCTCTCTCTCTCTCTCCATTCTGAACAGTTTATTGTACGTAGTTTAAGATGGACTTGAATTCTCGGGAGAAATCCCGACAGGATTTTACATATGTTTACTTTTTATCCAAAGTGTTGGGGATGATAGATATTCCCCACGTTAAAAATTACGCAGGCAGGCAAATAAAAGGTACTACAATGTTTATCCATTCAAATGCCCTCTTTCAGTAATCTCGTAACTCTCGCTTCTATTATTTCGTCCATTAACCTTCAAATTCCATTCTAACAAAACAAAATAAAATAAAATAAAAAATTATTCAGCAGCCGGCCGTTTGACCTAGTTTCAATTCTGTTTTTCGAACATAACAAATGAAAGAGAAGTATTTTCTCTGACTCTTATTCACTAATCTAGGGTTTAATCAACCCAAGCTAGTGATTATTTAAGTACGTTTTTATCATAACCAGTGTGAGAGTTGAATTAGGAACTCTAATATTTAATCAGCAGTCGACTGTGTAACCTAGTTTCAGTTTTGTTTTTCGAACATTTACAAAATTAAAAGGAACTATTTTCTCTGATCCTCATTCACTAATTAAGATTTTAGATAACAAAAACCAGTGAATAAGAGGATTGAACAAAGAAATATTTTTTGACCTTGAAATAGTATTTTTTTTTTTAATCTTTACATTAAGTAGCTTCATGCTTTGCCCGGAGAGATTTCCATAAAAAAAATAACAGTTCGAGAAAATAAGCGTATACAACAAGTAACACAGAATGATTGTTTCTATCTACTTGCCTCATGAGGACAGAATTAGACACAAGGTCGGTTTTTAGTGTGGGGAAAATCCAGTTCCCCAAAAAGGGGCACTTCTGGATAGGAACAAAAATAAAAATTTTCTCAGTCATGAAGGATTTCTCTTCCACTGACCGAGGACCGAAAAGATAAAGTGTAGCATCATAACAGATACTATACTGTGATCTTGACCCGAAGGCCAAGTGTTACAAAAAGTTTATAGTTTAAGTTTCCCCAATACTTTCGCATGTAATCCCTTATTTATTTATACATTGGGAATAGTGAAGTCTAACAGAATACACAGTATCAGGGCACCTAGTGTAGGTTTAAGACTCCGAGTTCTAGTGAATTGGATAGTGATACTTGTTCCCTCATCAACATGATACCGTACAGCTCTTGAAAGAAGCGATAATAACTGGAATAAATACATGGGAAATGGCCACCAATCGTACCCTGTCGGTATATATTCGGAGCGAGTGTTAAACCTTCATCATAAAAAATATTTTTTTACCGGTCGGAGGCTAGGAAGAGGGGGGCATCGTCCTACTGTTGACTATGACATTCTTGTCATTCTAACTCGGAATATGTGTGTTTGTATATGAAAATTGTTGTTGAAAGCTAAGCCGATCAAAGGTCTCACATCTGGACTCGATATAGCCATTTAGAGAACACACACAATGGCATTTCATCCCAAATCCTTAGTTGCTTTTCCTTATTTTTCTTTTCCTCTCCCTCTTTAACTTTCCCCCCTCATTCTCTCGCCATCTCTATCTGTTTATTATTTGTCAAAAGTAATAAAACTATGTAACTACTGATTGAATAGTTCATTATGATATTATTAAACTCGTAACTAACCTATAAATTTGCGTTTTTTGTGTCTTGATATTCATATTAAAAAACATTTTTTTTCTATTTAATTAAAAAGAAAATACAACTTTGTTATATATGTGTCGTGGAATTGCATTCATCTGCAAAAGATCTAGCTAATTTGCATATTATTTTAAACATTCATTTAAATTACCTCCCAATTAGTTTTTTTCGGTTTTCTTATCGGATGATTACGTGTAATTATATTCATGCAAATATTCTACATGATTTATACTTGCATAATATTTGCGTAAAAAGGATTTAGTAAACACAAACCTCTTTCTATATATATTTATGTATGCGCATATGTATTTGTTTAAACAAAATTGCGTACCAAACTTCTCTGTCAGTTTTTGGTGTACAGACATAAAACTTAGTATATAAGGTATTCGAACCCATGCGAAGCTTTACATTTGGGTTTAAACTGGAGAAAATCGGTGCAAAAGTGTGCAAATTAAAGAAATAGAATTTGCCCGGCGAAGCTCGAACGACAGCATTACGAATATGTATGCGTAAGGTAATAGGTATTGGTTCATGTTTAATGAAAATATATATTGCTCTTTTTTATTGGGCACTCGTAAAATTCATTAGTTATCACTCTTGAATACTTATCACCTGATGTATATATATATATATATATATATATATATATATATATATATAGAGAGAGAGAGAGAGAGAGAGAGAGAAAGAGAGAGACAGACAGGCAGACAGACAGAGACAGACAGACAGACAGAGACAGAGATAGAGAGAAACATATAGATAGACAGACAGAATGTGTGTGTGTGTGTGTGTGTGAGAGAGAGAGAGAGAGAGAGAGAGAGAGAGAGAGAGAGAGAGAGAGAGAGAGAGAGAGAGAGAGAGAGAGAGAGAGAGAGAGGAAAATATAATGAGCAGAAACGGATAAATTTGGAATTTTATTTTTTATTTTTAATTAGTTTTGTAAACTCACTTTTTTCCGATTCGAACAAGAGCTGACACTGTGGGTCCCATTATTTGTATAGTTTAAATAAGATTAATAATTTTCACATGAAAACTTTATAGCTTTATGCTTGCCCCGAGATGAGAGTAATATTTAATGTGGGGATATCCAGATCCCCCAAAAGTGTCATTCTGAATTAGGAACAAATAAACCGGTTAATATAATTGCGTCTGCACTCTCTCGCGAATGAATATAAATCGAGCAATAAACTGATTCCCCCTCTTGAATGAGATGGAGGTAATGCATACGAGGATGACGTCCTGAGGCCAAAGATATACTACCCAAAATGGAAAGACCGCATCGATCCTTAGACCTTTATTATTCCTGATATGAATATAAATGACCTCCCTGATAAAATAGTCTCTGAGATGGCTATATTTACTGACGACACCACGCTATATAACAAACACGAGGGGAATGAACACATATCCAAGGCAATGACGGGAAGCCTAGAAGAAAAACCTCAAATCTGTAGTTGAATGGGGCCAAACATGGATAGTTTCGTTCAATGCTGCCAAGACTAAGTTCGGTCCCTTTAATAATCACAATAGCTATGACTAAAGATACATTAGCTGAAAGTACTTCTTTCAAACCCCTTTGCTTAACGTTCGCAGGGCATATGACTTGGAAAAGAGATATCAAGAGCATTGCCAAGGCTGTTGCGAGGATGATGGTCTCTCTCTACCATGTTAGAAAGTTACTTACGCCTGATAGTATCATGTACCTCTACAAGGCTACCATTCGTCCAATGTACGGTGCATCTGCTACTAGTCTTTCGCTCCTGGACAAGGTTCAAAAGAGAGTCGCCAACCTGATAGGTCCTGAACTGTCATCTAAGTTTCAACATCTGTCCTATCAACGAAATATTGCATCCCTCTGCCTGTTTTACAAGTATTTTGATGGTGGAGGCTCCGACAAACTAAAAGCCCTTATATCCCTCGACATAAATACCCCCGTCAAACCCGGCCAGCAATAAAGCCCCACCCCTACAAAGTAGAGATCCCTAGATGGAAGAAAGCCTTCTACTTTAATAGTTTCTTCCCCAGAACTGCTTGACTTTGGAATTCTTTTCCCGGTTCCTGCTTCCACAAGTGTACTGACATGTAGAAGTTCAAGCGTAATGTGAACAAACATCAAGCTGCTCAACTCACTACACAGTATCCTTGAAACTTATGTCCCCAAACGTAGCCCCCTACAGCAAAGTGGCACCATGCCTTGTTTGGGGGTGAAAATGTAATTAAAAAATATAGCTTTCGTCAGAATATTCTCTTGAAAATTATTTCCAATATATATATATATATATATATATATATATATATATATATATATATATATATATATATATATATATATATATGTGTGTGTGTGTGTGTGTGTGTGTGTGTGTGTGTATGACTTCCTTAGATTTCAAAACTCGATATTATGACCACAAAAGTACATTCAACAATAAAAAACATCGTATGAAAACAACGCTAGCAAACAAATACTGGGAACTCAAGGAAAGCGGACGTTCGCCGGTAGTCGAATGCAAAATAGTAAGACAAGCAAACACCTGTAGACACCTAGACGATCCATGTAGATTATGCCTTCATGAAAAATTTGCTATCCTGCACTTTAAAGAACCCCAACATCTATTAAACAGTAGGAGAGAAATAGCGAACAACTGTGTTCACAGAATAAAATTTACTCTAGGATAGAGATACAAAATAACTTTAAAACTAACAAAAACAATAGAAAATAAACCAAAAAAAATAAATAAATAAACATGCATATACATAAACTATCACACATATATATGTATATATATGCGTGTATGTATATATATGTATAAATATGTATATATATATATGTATATATATATATATATATATATATATATATATATATATATATATATATATAAACTAACATTAAAAAAAGCCCAACCTAGATTTAAAACAGGTCAAGACACTAGATATCCAGGCTAAATAGAGCATACAAAAAGAATCAGGTCAACCAGAGGTCAAATGGTCCTTTGTCCTGTAAGTGCATGTTCATTGGCTGATAGAAAGGGCGCGGTGGATACTAAAAAGCTGATTGGCTAACTAAAATCTCAATAGAAGGTGTGTATATAAAAACGACAGACAACCACAAAATTCGCGCATAAGCCTGAAGAATCCTAGAGTGGATGAAACGCGGAATATTCAGTGTAGCTTAATCGACATATATATTTTATAAATTACTAAGTAGCTCTACCTACGTATTGAGCACTTTTGAAGTAAATACTTAAAGTTTACGCATAAATTTATACTTTCGTATATTGATTTTATGTGAGTAAATGAAGTATATATATATATATATATATATATATATATATATATATATATATATATATATATATATATACATTAAATTCCCGAAACAGTGTTTCATGGTAAATAACTAATGATCCCTTAAACAATAAAATATTACTGGTACTTTAGTGAATTCGAGAGAGCAAGTTGATGCAGTGATTGCAGGTGATTGAATGACTTACCGACTAAATAGTTTTCTAACGAATGATAAAAGGTAATTGTTGTTTTTTGTATAGTTTAAAAGGTTAAAAACTTCCAAGACTATATATATATATATATATATATATATAAATATATATATATATATATATATATATATATATATATATATATATATATATATATATATATATATCTTTATTCGATTGGCAAAATTTTTAAATAATTGTAAAGAAGTGAACCATAGCGGAAATTAAGTCGATTAAAATAAGATGGAAAACGGGGTGAGGAAAAAAAAATTTTTTTTTTCAGACTTATACCCTTGAAAAGTTAGTCTGAACGAAAAGCGCTTCGGGTGTATTTTAAACGATCTTGTTTTTAATCGACTTATTTATCTTACTGAATTGTGCAATTGTTACATGTAGCTTCACCCATTTTTTCTTTTTCCTCACCCCTGACATATATATATATATATATATATATATATATATATATATATATATATATATATATATATATATATATATATATATACTAGCAGAAGAGTTAAAAAGAAGGGTTAAAAAACAGCCTACAGAAAATGGACTGTGATTGATTTAAGTAAATGAAAAGGAAGGGGTTGTAAATAGATAGGTTTTGATACTCAAAAATTTCACCCTAAGCAAAATATTATGAAAGTAATGATAATTTTCGTGAAAATATATATTTTTATATCAACTTTGCTTCTATTCGTAGCCAAGAGTGACCAACAAAATGATGTTTCCTTACAAAGAGAAAATGCTATATATATATATAATAATATAAATATACAAAAAATAAATGTTACCATAGTCAATAAAAGTTACTTTTACGATAGAAAGAAAAGTTCATTGGTTTGTATTTTTAAGTAGTTTGTTAAAAAAATTTTTTTTTTTAATTCACGAACCGGTTTAAAAAAAATCAAAATGGCAGTGACTTTGAGGTGGAGCGCCCCGTTTTCAATTTGAAGGAGGAGCACCTGAGCATTCTGTGTTACCAATTTAAGAGAGTTCCGTCAACGTAAGGAATATTTATACACATATTTTAATGTTTTCCGTTATTTTGTGCATGAGGAATATTCGATTATGGCATGTGTAGTCCATATAAAAATTAATTTAAGTACTTATCGCCTCAAATTTCGTTTTAATTTCGGTTCGCTGAAATTATTTCAAGTAAAGAGCATTAAAAAACTATTTCAAAACAAAAAAAACATGAGCTGAACTTTTATTGACCATGGTAACATTTATTTCTTGTATATTTATTTTCTCGGGTAGTCGTTTGTTGGCTTTTCTGCTAAACACTCTCACTAAATAATATCCACGAAATATCGAAAAACAAAGAAACGAAAACACTTTTGAAAAATAATGAAGCTTTACTTACTTTAGTAAAATAATCCGAAACAGCAAAATGGGATATTAAAAAAGTAAACACGTAATTACTTTAGTTTTTTAAAGCAAAGAATCGATATAAATATGAATAAGAAGAAAATGGCGCCTTTTTCAAGCAGAACAGCTTCATTTCAGTTTTACAGCATTGAACGGTTTAGCATTGTGCCAGTCGGATTCAGGGTTGTACTATTGTAATGTAAAGAACACGCAGAAAGGGTTGTAATCTACTTAATTTCTTCTAGTACCATGACAAAAAAAAAAGCTTAGATATATAAATAAAGATAAAAAGCCTATGTAAATGTTTTTAAAAAGACACGTAATCACGTGAGCAGGATTTTTTCCTATTTTTGACACGATAACAAGTAACGTTCTTATTTTTTATTATTTATCTATTTTCGAAAGAGTGTTACGTGCAAGTGGAGAAGGAAAAAAAACAGAGTTATGCAAAATTTGTGTCAAGAATTGTCTAAAGTTCCGACGTTTTTTTGGCTTTCACTTTAATAAGAACGTGAATTTATTCGACACAATATGATTCAACTCAAAAAAATAAATAAAAGCTAACGTGAATTAAGATTAAAGTTAAGGTATTATTGTGGACCTTACCCCTTTTTAAAAAACCTTGTTAAACTTTGTGACATATTTTCATTCTATGGAGGTCAGGCGCGAACGAACACCCAATAATTTTATCATACCATATTTCTTCAAACTGAAACATAATTATCAAAGTATACTTACGCAAACAGATATGAAAAGTCTTTGCTAAATTTTGTAACATATTTCCATGGAGTACAGGCGCGAACGCAGAACCCACAATTTTATTATACCGTCCCTATTTAAGTTGAAACATACTTTTCACAGTATTCTTATGTACATCTATATCAAAAACCCTTGTAAACGTTTTTTTTTTTCATTTTTTTATTTCCCTACTTTGGGGGCTAGGCGGAAACGCAGACCCCACAATTTTTATGAACCACCGTTCTGCCATTTTCGAGGGTTTGCAACGTTTCTACTTGTGTCTTGTGCCACATCTTGCTGCAGCGGAAAGCAAAAAAAAAAAAAAAAAAAAGCGAAAAAGAAAAATTACTCTAATATATGTCCTGAGTTCGATTCTCAGTCGGTATTTCAAACACTTTTTTAGCAGACGAATCAAAACTTGGTTTTTACTGTTTTTATGAGCTTAATTCTCCTTCTCTCCAAATGACCAACCATGCATCAGTATTCGTTTTCCTCCGTCTTTTCATGTTCACCCCGTTTAGAAATTTACCACCCCACTCACTTTCACTCTCCTCCTCATTGTGAGAACGATTGTTGAATAGTTACACAGTTCTGGCAGACGTGGTGATATGATTAAAAACGCAGCGTTAAGGTTTGGAACATTCAGATCGGATTTTGGGAAGCAAGATATGGAAGACTCGTTATAGCCGTCGTTCCATTGACGGTGTCGCTAGGAAATAGTTTAAACAGCAGTGGGCGAAGAAGTCTCCAATGTCAACCGAGAACTTTAGTTCATCGTAACCATTATACACATTGTGTCTAAATATTCGGAACTTCCAAACTGAACAACAGTCGAGTAATTTGAAATTCCATTGAAATTCGATAATATTCTGATTTCGGGTAATCTTTTGTAAATCTGAAAATTTTATGTTGGTAATATTTCTACAATTAAAGACATCTACCAAAATATATTTTACTCAGTAAATATCAAAGCCAAACGCTACTCGAGGACAATGTCCAGTCAGAAAAAATATCGTTCATTGCGAGTTGAGGAATCTTATGAATGAACTAATTGATTGATGGAATGAGTAAAAATTGAATTGATGACAATCCGGTGGTGACCTGAAAGAAATTAGTTTTGTGAGCATATGTTCCACGGACGTAAAGCCCTTGTGAAGAAGTTCTTTTGGTAGAAATTATATTTTACGTAGGTGCCCAGAAGAAAAATAGGAAAGTTTTCTTAGCTAAAGTAGCTGAACGAGTTACCGTTGTAAATATCTTACAAGTCGAGCATCTTCGTTGAAATAACGATAACAGTTATCTGATTTCACTAGGAAATGTTGATAATAACTTATTAATGAATTAGTTAATCTCATAAGTAACTAGGACAGGGAAAATCAATTCTCTGAACAAAGCAGTTTCGTACCAACTTTATGTTCCTTTACGAATATTCAAATCAAGATATAATTGATCAAATTCAATTCAAATCAAGATATAAAGGGATCAAATTTAATTCAAATCAATTCAATCAATATATAATTGATCAAATTCAATGCAAATCAAGATATAATGGATCAAATTACATTCGAATCAAGATATAATGGATCAAATTTAATTCAAATCAATTAAATCAAGATATAATGGGTCAAATCTAATTCAAATCAATTCAGTCATAGTATATATTGATCAAATTCAATTCAAATCAATATATAATGGATCAAATTCAAATCAAATCAATTCAATTAAGATATAATGGATCAAATTCAATTCAAATCAAGATATAATATATCAAATTCAAACCAAATCATTTCAATCAAGATATAATGAATCAAATTCAATTTCAATCAACATATAATCGATCAAATTCAAATCAATTCAATCAAGATATAATGGATCAAATCCAATTCAAAGATGACATAATTTAATTCAAAATGTAAATTTGTGATAATATATCCTCTAAAACCTTTTAAAATACTTTACATAGGCAGAAACTTAGGGAATATTTATTAATTATTACTTAATATCTATTAAAATTTCCACAAAACCGGACATATTTGAATTTTCAGTAATAATTTCCAACCACTTTTTACACCATTTGCATAAAACTAAATTAAATTAAAAAGAGCTTTCATTTGGATCCCCTTATGCCTTCCAGCCCTGTTCCAAAATCATCTACATACAAATATATGAATAGGTAAACATATCTACATTTATAGAGATAAGTTATATTTTTACTTAAAAAAATTACGTAAACGGGTATTTAGAGAGTTTTTAGATGTGATAAGCCGTAAGAAAGATGTTTTTTTAGCATTTGTTTTTTTTTGTTTTTATTAGAAATCCTATAATTTTTTTCCAAGAAAAGTGACTTTGTAGGGATTGATAAGCACAAGATGTTCCCCTATTCGAAAAATTTGGGAACCTGGTTAATTAAGTGCTTAAAATAAGCTGGTCGCACGTAACGACTCCAAGCAAGTGGTAAGACTTGGCTTAATTAATAAACAGGCGTTGGAAAGAATACGAAAATTCTTAAGGGGACCAGTAAACCGATGATAGGTAGTCCCGAGGCAATCACATATAGCTTAATTAAGTGAGAGACAGGTAAAAATATACCGTATAGTACGTAAGAAAGATATAACCTTGTATTTTTTTTAGAGACGCATGAATGTGGGATATATCTGCTGGATCTTGGAAGCTCTGGTGAGAGAAAAGAAAAATCACAAAAAATCGGGCTATTAGATAGAATTTAGTGCGCAATTAAGGTGTTGTGGCGCAAAAGGTGTTAGTTAGTTAGGGGTGATATTTCTAAATCCTCGTCGAAGTTTCAAGAATCCAAGCAAGGAAATCCGAGTGAATCCGTATGAGAGAAAAAAGATATATCTTAATAGTTAAAGCCAACCAAGAAGATTGGTTATGAGCTTTGGTATGTCCCGTATAAGATAGTTATAGAAAAAAACAAAGCCATACTTGATAAGACTAACCATGCGGAAAGAGACGATCAGGACACTTTTGGGATGAAGGGAGTCGTCCATTTCGAGGGAGATGAAAACCTCTAGTCTGCGGCATATGGGTGGCTGGAAAGTAGCTGATGTGAATCATAAGTAAAGACCCTACACCCAAAAAGTAAATGCCAAGAAGATCAGAAAGGTTCTGATCTTATAAAAATATAATAATTGTGAAGTCGGCCTAGGAGGGCTGACTGAAAGAGATTTTTTTTAGCTTGATCTTTCCTAGCCGGGTGGTTGTGTAAATGTAGAAAAAAAATGTACTAAATTTAAAAATGCATACTTTTTTTGTGAAATATGGAAGGGAGGGATGCTACATGATAAGGGCTGTACCCTTTTCATGTAAGTATAAAAATAGAGAGATTTAGTTAAAATGAAAATGAAATAGAATAGACGAAATTCGAACCTCGTAATTTAGGTTTAGAAATAGATTACGATAGAGAATTAGCAAATGGAATGTAAAGCAAACCATTGTTAAGCTTAGAGATAAAATAGTTTTAAGAAAAGAATGTGCATTGTCAATTCTGTTATGAAAATTCAATTGAAGAATGCAACTACAAGATAATTTAATAAACATGTTTTTAACATATTGGAAATATAGGTTACTGGGAATATAGGTTAAAATTCCTTTTGTAAACAAAGGAAAAAGTTTTGGACACGCATTTCCAGAACACGTGAAAGAAGACACATGTTTTAACATGTGTATGACGTCATGGAAAATGGGAAGTTCTCGATATAGTTAGAAACTTTAGAGTTAAGCAGGGGAAACTGGGGGAGAAACTGGGAGAGAGTCTGAGGACGACAGACGACAGTCCAGACATGGACATTCGAACGTCTAGAAGCGAGACGGTCACTTTTGAAACTTGGAATGTAAAGCTTTGAATTCTTGACTCAGAAAACCACGACCGGTCGGGAGAAGAAATAAACCCATCATGTGTTTTTATAAACATCGTCTTTGTGTTGTAATTCTACCAAAAGGTAAAGTGAAAATTGTTATTATATCTCTTCTATATCATGTGTTTCAAAATGTCTTTACATACACATCTTACATACACAATGTGAACACTAAGACTGTCTGAACACTGTTTCCTCACTCTAAGAGCTTCCATTACACTTCTAAGTATGAACATTTAAAATATATGAATCGCATCATAACACGAACAATCTCTCTTACAACAACATCTCTCTCTCTAAGACACAGCAACAAACACTCTAATAAGACTCTAAGACTCTCACTATTAATAGGACTTAACAACGAACGATATAACAACAACAAGAAAAGAATAATCATAATAATAATAATGAAATGTAACATTAAAACTTCAGCCCCCAGGAGAGTGTAAATTACAACTGAATTTTACAAAGTACTTTATTACGCCACGGCTGCTTGCAAACGAGTTCGACAGAAATACTCCCTAGTTCAACAAGACACACCTGAAGAAGGCCGTTGTGAAAATAAAAGTCAAGATGAAAAAAGTAGTTTAAATAGTCCAAATAATACGAATTATCACTCCTCATCTTAACAATTCAGAAACAATTAAAACGTTCATTTTATTTATTTTCAAAACTACTGAGCTGATAAGTACACTAGGTGAGCGAGTATGATTTTCCTCGGTGACTTACTATTTTGTGGAATAGAAGAGAAATTAGTTGTTATCTATCTATCTATCTATCTATCTATCTATCTATCTATCCATCCATCCATCTATCTATCTATCTATCTAATTGTAAGTAAACAAGATATATGTTTTGATAAAAGTTGTCAAAACCTGTTGCGGTGTAAACTAGACAAGTTGCACCGAAAAATATTTGACCAGAATCTGAAGTACGTATCTATCTATCACGTGTTCTGGTTAGCTGGGAAAATAGTCGAGTTGGAAAGAGGACATCAAACAGAGCGGACGGTTTAACAGGTCGTCCCCCCTCATCGGCGAGGGAGCTGACGTGTCTCAGAATGGAGACTAGAATTAACCATCCAAGCAAAGATCGTCGATCACTCCTCCGCTGGACGTAATACCATGGAGTGGAATAAACTATATAAATATACACAGCGTCTTGGTTTCTCTTTTGAAACGTCTTCATTTACATAGAATCCTTCTCAACAAGATTGACTGAATACCTTCCAGAGGCTGACAGCAGCAAACCAGGTATGTCGTCAAATAAATGTTTTTATGTAATTATGTCTGACACACACGCGCGCGCAACACACTTAGATGATCACGGAACGCAAACAGACTGTAAGAGTAACAAATCGTTCAGATACCAAGGTACTCCATTATAGACATTTAATAACACGACACACAATCAGACGACGTATATATGAACGTCTCCTCCATAATATAATATTACTAGTTAAAGTTAGTACTAACACTTCTTTATTTGTAGGGAGGCTATTTGTTCATAAAAAGGAATTATTTGTCTACATAATCATTATGCGTCTTCCTCTATTAGTTAGCATGACCGTAACCATGACAACGCGCATGCAGCAACTGAAAGAGTACATTGCAGCATCGTCACGATTTGTCAGCAAGTTATACATCATATTTAATGAATAAATCCTAAATACAAAGGACAATTGGTATTTATCTGACCATCTTTCCCAAGATTTGGGTGTAACACAAAGTCAATCTTAATATAGGGCATAGCCATTTTTGAACGCCCCCCCCCAAAAGCGTGCATGACTAATAACAATTAACTATAGAAAGTGTTTGGTTGGGCCTATTGATCGGCTTACATGTGATATTTCAGGGGCGGTAATGTTAGGAGGATGGTCTCTTGAGACTGAACAGAACAGATATTTTCATGTATTAAATGCAAAAAAAAAAAAAAAGAAAAGTTGCTATATTCTATTTCCTACGGGTAAAGCTCTCTTGCAAACTCGTAACGTTTTATAAAGACTTTATTCTTCCGGTTGATCACGAAGTCTAGCCGCCCTTTTCGGCTTTATGTAAACTAAACAATTAATACAGTTTCGTAATGTATCGAGAAAGAAAGGAGGTAAATAAAGCAAGCAGAAAGAGACTAATTTTGAATTATATTATTATTATTTATTTATTAAACATTTTAATTGGTTTTACAAACTTAATTTTTCTGATTCAAATAATATAGCCGAGCTCAATGGGTGACCAAACGGGATATTATTTTTAGTATACTTTAAAGAATAATATATAATTATATATTAAGACCGCATAATAAATATCGGACTGAAACGATACGTATCAATTTTGGCTCGACGTGATGGTTCGTTAAACATGCCAAGTTTTTCCATGTTGTTCATCAAACGGAATAATCTAATCAAGTTAGCAGAAATTCGTTTGCTGAACTGTATTCAAGCAAAAAGATAAGCTAGTCTTGTCGACTGATCGTCGAGATAAAACACGCCATTTGAAGCAGTTGCATTTGAACCACTTTAGAAATAAAAAGAAAGTTACGAACGTAACATACAGTCGTTATTTTTACACAACTAACATCACACTTGAAATTATATCCTCCCAAAACATGCAATACTCTGCGAAACGTGCTTACGATCCGAGGCTCTAAACACTTGTTTTGAATAGCTGTCAGTAGAGATTTCGTTTTACTTTTAAATGTCCTTTTCGTAGCCATGCCCACATTGACTCTTTTCGCAATTTCTTTACTTCGTCTCAAATAGTCCATATAATTTGTTCTCTTATCAGTTGTCATATTTATTTTTTTACTCACGAGGAGTTCTCATGCTAGTTATTAACAGTAATCGCTGACTAGCAAAAGCAGCTGAAGTTTCCACGGATTTACTTTTCTTTCGATCATTGTTGCAAACCACTTTCTCGTTCAGTTCTCGTAATAGCCGTTTATACTTAAGTTATTGATAACGGCCGGTGTATTTTTTGTTAGTTGAATGAAAACAAACCTCCTCAGTATTTCAATCCTCTTCAAACCCTTTCAGTGGAGATCTGGATGGTGCTCTTTCTCACTCCTCAGTATTTCCCCCTCTGTAGTTCTAATTTCCTTTAATTCATGTGATATTCTTTATATGTACAGTTAACTTTATTCTGTTTCAACTTATTATCTGTACTCAGAGTTCTCATACAGGTCATCATCAAAAATTGCTCACTGACAACAACCAGTGCTGTTCTCTGGAGTCTGTGTGACAACAAGTTTCCCTAGATTCCTAGTACTCTCTACCTCTTGAACTTGCGTTATCGCAACAGTGACTTGCTATTGATTTCTCGCTGGCAATGACCCTTGGTCATCACTGGAATTTGGGTGGTAGTAAGCCTCTCTAAGATCCCAGTTCTCTTCGCACACATCAAGTGAAGGCTTTCTCGCCTCAGTCTTTCCATCCTCCTTGACCCTTCGACTATTTGGTCTGATGCCAGTCGATGCTGATTCTACATTTGGGAGGGGGGATTATTATTATTATTATTATTATTATTATTATTATTATTATTATTATTATTATTATTATTATTATTTCTGTTCTCACAATCTGTGCCTGACTATTGTTATTGCCGATTTTATGCTGATATGCTATCAGCACCATCTTTTTTTAAGTTTCCGGTACTCCCTGCAATATTCTAACGGTTCCAATCGGCAATATTTTGAAGCACTCTAACAATGCAATGGATCCCAATTTTCTCAATTAGTATTTGGAGTTTTCACGCAAGTCATTATCAACGACTCAACACAGGCAATAATCAGGGATATTCCCAGATTCTGAGTGAAAACAATACATTTTAGATTTTCAGGTCAACCCGCCTCTTTTAATTACTATTGCAAATCATTTTATGTTTTAGCAACAGCCGGTTACCATTTATTTATCACTGTCTTTGTTGGAATTTGAATTCTAATAAGACTTCACGAAAAAGTCTCAGCATTCTCCGCACCCTCTCAGTGGAGTTTGGTTTTATGCCTTCTTTCTCCTATTTATAATATCCGTGATCTATCTATCTATCTATCTATCTATCTATCTATCTTATTATTTCTGTTGTTGTTATATCACTTAAAGGAAAATAGAAAGTGGACCTTTAGTTCACTTTAAGC
>NC_136483.1:39451631-39509131 GCF_053919585.1 Euprymna scolopes | reverse complement strand
GTCGTAGATAATATGTTATAATAGGTTAACATGGGGTAGATAATGTTATAATAGTGTAACTGGCAGTAGATACTATGTTATAATACGTTGAATTGAGGTAGATAATATGTCATAATACGTTAAATTGAGGTAGATAATATGCTATAAAAAGTTAAATTGAGGTAGATGTGTTATATTGGGTTAAATGAAGATAGATATTATATGATAATAGTGTAGATATCGACACGCAGCACCCTGTCCAAGCTGAAAGAGACTTGCAGTCAATTCCAGAAAGCTGCTCGGCACTTTGCAAACAACTACTGGAACAACCTGTGTGACGAAATCCAGACTGCTGCTGACTGCGGTAAACTATGTGTGATGTACCGTGGACTCCACAAGGCAACGTGTGATGTACCGTGGACTCCACAAGGCAACTGGACCGAGCGCAAAGAAAATTTGCCCTTTAAAATCTACTACAGGGGAGCTCATTACTGATTCTACGAAGCAGCTTGAACGCTGGGTGAAGCACTACTCTGTAATATATGGCGAACCGTGCAACATCACAGACACAGCTTTAAATTCCACTCTGAACTTCGACACCCTAGTCGAACTGGACAAAATTCCAACTATGTCAGAACTCGAAGTAGCTCTCCAACACACAAATGTATGGAAGGCCCCAGGTACCGACGAGATTCAAGCAGACCTGTTCAAGTGCGATAAGTTCCTGCTCCCGCACTTGTACAACCTCCTCTGAACCAGTTGGCGCACGGAAAATTTCCAAAAACTATGAAAGACGCTAAAATTGTCACTTTATTCAAGAAAGGAGACAAAGGAGATTACAATAACTACCGTGGTATATCTTTATTCAGTGTCACCGGCAAAATCTTTGCCAGGGTGCTCCTTCCAAGGCTCCAGCAGATTGCAAACCGTGTTTATTCAGAATCGCAATGCGGCTTCCGCAGCGGGCGCTCAACCACGGACATGATATTTTCAGTGCGTCAAATCCAGGAAAAATGCAGAGAACAACGTAGACTTATCCATATCGCATTTGTGGACCTCACGAAAGCTTTTGACATGGTCAGTAGAGATAGTCTCTTTGCCATCCTACAAAATTTGGGTTGTCCACCAACTCTTCTTAGTTTAATAAGATCGCTCCATGACAACATGACAGCCGCAGTCTTCTTCGAGGGTGACATGTCTGACAACTCCTCCGTGTGCAGTGGAGTCAAGCAAGGCTGTGTGTTGGCTCCCACACTGTTTGGCATCTTCTTCTCAGTTCTTTTGCACCACGATTTTGGAAATCACGAGGACGAAGACAGTGTATTCCTTCATACTCACTCTGATGGAGAACTTTTTAACTTGGCTCGCCTACGCGCCAAAACCAAGATTCGAAGAGTCCTAATACTTGAGCTGCTGTTTGCAGAGGATGCTGCATTGGTCTCGCACTCCGCAAGTGGACTCCAGCGGCTGCTTGATAAATTTAGTGCTGTTTGTGCGGAGTTTGCACTGGTAATCAGTGTGAAGAAGACAGTTGTGATGCATCAGGGTGACGCATCACCAATCACCATCAATGGCCACGAACTAGAGACTGTCGAGAACGTTGCGTATCTTGGATCCAACATCAACAAGGGAGTATCCATTGAACAAGAGCTACAAGCGTGCATAGCTAGAGCAGCGTCTACTTTCAACCGACTACGTGAAAGAGCATGGTTCAATAAATACCTCACTTCTCGCACAAAATGCCACATCTAGGAATGCTGTGTTCTGAATACCCTACTGTATGGAGCAGAGACTTGGACCACGTATGCTCGTCACAAGAAAAGATTGAACGTCTACCATCTCCGATGATCGCGACATATGCGCATCAATTGGTGGGATAGAATCACCAACGAAAAGGTGCTAATATGCAGCAGCGGCCGCTCCTTGTTTCAGACATTCAAGATCCGACGATCGAGTTGGCTTGGACACCTGCGCAGAATGCCCGATGGCCGTCTCCCTAACAATATCCTCTACAGTGAACTGGCAAATGGAACAAGAAGCCGCGGTCGCCAAGTGCAGCGCTTTAAAGACGTGGCCAAACGGGATCTGATCGCTCTTGGCATCGATGTGAATGTGTGGGAGGATCTAGCCGAAGATAGACCAGCATGGAGGTGTGACTTGAGTAAGGGTGGCGAAGAACTTGAGAACTTTTGGTTCGAGAGGCTGGCGCAGAGAAGACAAAACTAGTGACTACGTTTACTGTTGCTTGCATTAATCTTTCGTAGATTGCTTGCCATTATTATTATCGGAAGGAAGAAATACTTATTATCATAGGAGCATTAAGAACAGTCTAAAAATAGACAAACGTCTAGGATAAATTAGAATCAAGTAGACAGCTGAGACCATACAGCTGAAATCTTAATAAAAATCCTTAAATGTAGAAACCAATCAACATAAACTACAAGCACTAAGCAGCTATATGGAAGTTGCAACAGAAATAAAACAAAATCAAGGACGAAACATTACGCGAAACCGATAGAATTAAAATTGCAAGGAATCTTATAAACTGTACTCACCATCCCTCCACCAATAAAAACAAGGCTGATTGATAGTCATTAGTCGCGTGCTCTCGTGAATGCGTGAATGTAGGATTGACATGAAATTCTTAAAGATAAACTAAAATGACCGAAAAATGGGCTGAGATGGCTTAAATAAATAAAAAGTAAATGATTAGAATGACTTTAATGAACTTAAGAATGAATTGAATGACCTTAAGAATGACTTGAATGCTTAAAAATAACTGGAATTCTTCAAAAACAACTTGAATGATCTGGAGAATGACTTGAATGGCTTTGAGACTGACTGGTTGTTAGTGGGTGATAATTTTACAGTAGGGGAGCTGGATAGTGACGATTGGTATGAAGGGTCGCCCCTACATTGACCAAGGTCTTATATGTGGGCTTGCCCCCACATATGGTCTTTGCTTACAGTATCTGCCGGAACAGATACTACACTTTGATTTTGGCCAAAAGGCCAAGAAAATGGTATTTATTTGCTCCCCCACCAAGCAAATTAGGCACAAGGCCGATTTTTAATGTGAGGAGTGAAGGGGAAATGGGGACCAGCTTCCCGGAGAGTAGGGGAGCTGGATAGTGACAATTGGTATGAAGGGTTGCCCCTACATTGACCAAGGCCTTATATGTAAGGCTGCCCCCACATATGGCCTTTGCTTGCAGTATCTGCCGGAACAGATAATATACTTTGATCTTGGCCAAAAGGCCAAGAAAAGCTTAAAAAGCTAAGAACAGCATCTATTAACAACAGACCTTGGATCTTAACCAAAAAGGCCAAGCACAAAAGTGTTACGGACAGACCGACCGACGGACCAACGGAGTGACTTATAGAATCGCTTGCACGCGAATAATGATCCAAACCGAGACTGATACCATACTAAATGGATGGAGAGTACTGGAAATCTGGGGAGAATTGTTGCCACTTAAATTCCAGGGAACACTACCGGTTATTATAACTGAGCAATCACTGATGTCGACTTGTGTGAGAATTCATAGTGAGTCAATAATAATAATAATAATAATAATAATAATAATAATAATAATAATAATGATAATAATAATGATGATCGATGCCTCCTTTCAGTCACAAGAAACAATGGATACTCCTTGTAAGGGTAGCTGCGCGTGTAATTGTAAGGTAAGTGTTGCGCAATCGCCAACCAAACTTTTCCTCTATCAGCACTGCTTGAGTCCAGTGACAAGGAGAAGTGCTAAACGACTAGAAACAATGCCGAGATAAGCAGAGAGAATTTACAGCACCTGGAATTCCCAATCACCACCCATTTTAGACTCAACGTTCCTTAACTTCGGTGATCTAACGGAAACCGGTGTGTCAACGAGAATTATACCGAATAATAATAATAATAATAATAATAATAATAATAATAATAATAATAGTAGTAATAATAATGTAGTGCACGTGGATAAATATGTAGTATTTTTCTTATTCAATGTTTTATATTTACGTTTACTATTTAATAGAGGGTGTCATGTGCAACGTGATATCAAACGCTGAAAAGTTTCTTTCTTCTTTGATCTTGAAATATTGCCGCATAATTTGTATGTTTCCATCAATCTTCGTGTAAAACAAACCATGAAACGGGGATCGTCGTCGCACTGAAAACGTGAGATTAGATCCTAACCGAATGACATTTTTACAATGGTGAATGGGACGCGGTTTTCCGAATATGTCTTGCGTCGGAATTTTATACTTTTCCAAATAAATCCAAAGTTCATGTAACCCACAAAAATAATAAAAATAAATACATAAAAGATCTGTGTGTGAGGGTGGGGATGAGATAAAACCAAAAGCAAAGTATATATTATGCAATCTGCCGACATCCTCACTCTGCAACAAAATTTCAGCGATATCTTTACATTTCAAATGTTAGGCGTTTTCACACCTTATAAAGGATGACTAAACAAGCTGATGAATAAAGAATGGAAACACAGAAACGTAGTAATTAAATAAATAGTAACGCTGGACAGTATGCAAGATTCCCCGCTCTCTCTCTCCCGCTCTCTCTCCCTCTCTCTCTCTTTCTTTCTCTCTTTCTCTCTCTCTCTCTCTCTCTCTCTCTCTATATATATATATATATATATATATATATATATATAGATTACAATGGTAGCTTTTTACATGGGGGTCACCACTTATCAAGGCCCAGGAGCCACTCGGAGATAAGGGTTATTGTGTGTACAGTAATCAAAGGGATAGTATCGTAGTAATAGGATTGGAGATTTCATAAGGTGTCATTACTTAGGGGGGTGGTTCATCAGGAATTTGTTTGTGTTGAACTTGAAGACATCCAGGTTGAATTCCGTGCTGTTCTAAGAAAGAAGCTTTGTTCATGGAATCTACGTTTTGATTTAGGCACGGATAAAGAGTGGGGAAAATTATTGACAGTGGTTTCAGCTAGTCGGGTGTTTTTCGTGAAAGATTGGCGAGGGGGACGAGAGAATGGAGCTCAGACGAGCACCTGCCATGGAAATAACGATAAAACAGAGACAGGCTCGCAGCGTCTGTTCTGTGGGAGAGAGATTGCAAGGAAGAGAAAAGGGCATCACCCACCAAGCCACGAAGTCTATTTTGTACTCTGTCAAGGCAGGATCGGCTGTTTTTTGCAGCTCCTGCCCAGATGTGGGAGCAGTACTCCATCATTGGACATACCTGGCTTTTATATAGATAGAGAATTGCATCAGTAGTGAGATATCTTCTGGAGCGGTAAAACGATCCCATCATTTTTCCAGCGACCTTGGCCACAGACTTGATGTATGTGTTCCATCTCAGATCAGGAGTAAAGGTCAAACCCAGATGCTTATCAAAACATGGGGCCTCCCCTAGACGAGAGCCATTCATTTAAATCGATGCCAGAGCGGAAGCAGAGCGTTTATGATATAATGATAGGAGCTTTGTCTTAGATGCATTAAAGGTAACCAGCCACCTCTTACCCCACTGAACCACGCGCTCAAGATCTGAGGAGAGAGAATTAGAGAGAACGTTGTCATTTGCGGCCTTTGATGTGTTGCCATAGATGGTCGTGTCATCAGCATCAGATGTCAACGAATGATTTTAGTATGTGTTTTTGGAAATCATTGATGTAGATCAAGAAGAGAGTTGGGCCCAGGATGAACCCCTGAGGGACTCCAGCATTAATACTGTGGGCCTCTGATATCTGCCCATCAACCACTACTCTTATGAACCTATTAGAGAAATGATTTAATGATAGAGAAAACATTTCCAGTTATACCGTAGCTGGAAATCTTGTGAAGTAGACCTTTATTCCATACCCTATCGAAAGCCTTTGATATGTCAAGAGCAATTTCCCTAGAAAGGAAGCCTTTGTCGAGAGATTCGCTAATTCTGTGTGATATAACCGTTAGCACGTCTGCTGTAGATCTAGCAGAGCGGAAACCATATTGCGTGCCGCTAAGAAGGTTAACTGCTGAGGTGGTTAACTACTTCTCTATTTAATATGGATTCCAGCAACTTTCTCATGACACTCAGGAGACTTATTGGTCTGTATTGAGAGGGAGATGACTTATCACCTGAATTCTTAAATACAGGGCATACTGATGAGGTTTTCCAGGGTTTTGGAAAGCACTTCTCCTTAAGGCAACGTTTAAACAGTTTTGTAAGTATGGGAGCAAGTTCTGGTTGTAGCTTTTTTATAATTGGAATACCGTCAGGGCCGGTTGCTTTACTGGAATCAAGGTTCTTGATTAGTTTGGCGACCTCACGCACATATATTTGTATGTTACCTAGCATGTTGTGTGTTGTAGGAGGAAACACGGGGAGTTTATGGCCTTTGTCGCATAGGATAGAATTTGCTTCAAAGTTCTTGGCATTAATTGCCATATATATTTTTATAATTTATTACTATATATATATATATATATATATATATATATATTTATAGCCATTCACATACAATACTGTTTCGCTGTATCACAGCTCATCATTGGTGCTAGACAGGCAACTACCTCAAGTGTATATATATATATATATATATATATATATATATATATATATATATATATACACATTGCTGATCAAAAATTTAAGACCACTTAAAAATCTTTAAAAAGAAACCTTTTTTTTTAAGGATAGATTTTAAACTCTTCCGACTTAAGGTTATTAATACTACAATCTAAAAGGTTATTGAAACAAAAAGGTACATTCCAAAAATTGTATTAAAAAATTTGCATTTTTATTAAATTAGGCTTTTTACACATGATAAAAATTATAACACCAAGGGTATAATTGTTAGATTTATGGCAATTCTAATGTTTTTAGTTCAGTTAGAGATTAACAATTACTGTGTAAAGGTATTACCGTGCCTTATGCAAGAAAAATGACCGAAGTTGAGCACTCTCGAATTCTAGGATTCCATAAGCAATGTTTGTCGCAGCGATCGATACAGCTAAAGCAAATCGCAGTAAAACTGTTATTTGTAAGTTTCTAAAGAACACTGAGAATTATGGAAAAACAAAATCCTTTGGTAGGCCCCCCCCAAAAAAAAAATTTCTCCTGCATTGAGTAGGAGAATCAGACGGGTTGTTATGAATGAGAGAGGATTTTCGTCTAGTCAAATTAAGGCGGTTACAGATGCTGATTGCAGTCCAGTAACCATCAAACGACACTTACAACAAAAAGGCATGGTAAATAAAAAGCATAAACAAATTTCTCGATTGCTTCCACGTCACAAAATGGCCCGCTTAAGATTTGGTCGTGAATACAAAATCTGGGACGGTGATAAGTGGAAGAAAGTCCTGTTTTCTGATAATAAATTCAATTTAGATGGTCTTGATGGCTTCCAGCGAGATTGGCATGACAAAAACATGCCCCTTGAAATTTTTTTCACACGTCATAGTGGTGGAGGGTCCGTAATGGTATGGGGGTGCCTTTTCTTACAGAGGGACGATGGAGCTCATGTGGTGCAGGGTCGTCAGACAGCAGCTGGTTATGTTAGCATGCTACAAAATGCATCTTTGATGATGGAGGGTCATCGTTTGTGTGGGCATGGATGGTTCTTCCAACAGGATAAGGCTGCAATCCACACTGCAAGACGGACTTTGAGCTTTCTACAAGGAAATGGAGTCCATCTATTGGGACATCCTGCATGCTCACCGGACTTGAACCCAATTGAAAATGTTTGGGAATGGATGACAAGTGAGGTTTATCGAAATAGCAAAATATATTCAACAAAAAATGAACTTCGTGAAGCCATCTTCAAAAACTGGAGCAGGATCCCCCGCACCTTAATGGAATCCTTTATTTATAGCATGCCCCAACGAATTTTTGAAGTAATCAAAAGCAGTGGAGGTAGAACTCATGAGTTTGATTGTTGAATAATTTCATACACTTTTCATACAATGTGTAAAAAGCCTAATTTAATAAAAATGTAAATTTAAAAAATAAATCTTTGGAATGTAGCCTTTTGTTTCCATAACCTTTTAGATTGTAGTACTAGTAACCTTAAGTCAGTAGAGTTTAAAAAGTTTTTTTTTTAAAAGATTCTTAAGTGGTCTTAAATTTTTGATCAGCCGTTTATATATATATATATATATATATATATATATATATATATATATATATATATATACTGGGTCAAACAAATGTAATATACGAATTCTCTTGTCCATTTGTATAAATTCTTGATAAGCAATCTACGAATTCCTATAGTACATATATTGGCCATAAATGTAAATATTTATTTGATGAAAATAGTTTATGAATATTCTCATTTATTATATTTGAAAGCAATATTTTTCTTTAAAAAATGTGCAAAAATAAGCATATTCATGTGTATAAAAACAGTGGAAGTTCATAATTGCACTTATTAAAAAATAGAGACACAGAAAAATCTTTATGATGTACGCATTTATCACTAAACGAAATTGTCATATTCCAAAAATATGTAAATTGATCGAGTAGTTTTTTTTACTAAGAAAATAAAAATTACGACTTTTAGCGATTTTACTACTAAACTATTGTACATAAGGCTGAGTATACTTTGAATTGAGTTATCTCACCCCTATTTATTTCATCGGATTTCATTATGGCGAACAAAAACACGACAACTAGCTTAGTCGTAAAATGTGATTCTATTGAATTAAAAAACAACTACTTGATAACATTACGTGATTGTTTTTTGAATATTTCATTTTCGCTACGTGACTGTTACGTACATCATACAAATTTCTGTATTTTTGAAAACTTTTAATTGCCGTCATAAGTTTAATTCAGAACTTGCACCAAAAGAAAAACAGTTTTTCAAACTATTAAACCTCATCCAATAACATTTTTTTTTATTCTTTTCGCCGTTTTTTTAATGAATTATTATCGTTTTTTTTTTTTTACATAACATTGTTGGTTTACTAAATATTTCTTCATTCCGATTTTAACTAACTTACAGATGCTCTTCTGGGAGAGTCTTAAGCCTGTTACTCCAGCTCTGTTGCCTGAATTTCGGTGTGCTTAAACGGCAGACGTGATTTTAAAAATTTCTATTCATTTTTTTCCATAGATTGACTTTCGACAAGCGACTATACTTTCATGAAAATAATCCGCTACATTTATAAAATTAACATTTTGATGTGAGTGCTCCCATATCTATAATAAAACTAATCTTTCATAATTTTTCCTTTTGTCTTTTGTAAGCATGAAGGGTTTACAATTTTTGTTGTCTTTCTCTTAGTTAAATTTCTCCGCAGAATAGCAGACTTAGGTCGTTGTACTCGCAGAGTAGAAGCATTGCGACGTGTAGTTGTCAGTCAAACGATCATAGAACGATTCCAACGGATACGACATTTACATTTAAGAGATTACATTTCCTAATTGCAATCACCATCAACAAAGCTTAATTTTTTACAATTGTGTGAATTACATATACACAATGTTTATCATATTATATATTGCGTACCTTAAAATTGGAAAACCAGACGATCTCTATATCTGCACAGTAAATGTAACACTCAAAATATTGTGTATGCACAAGTATTGAGAAATTAAGCATATAAAAAACATGTAGTTTCTCTTTTTTGTTTTTGTATTTAATCACACTGAGCCACAGCAACGGGTGACCAAGTGCAGCTAATATATATATATATATATATATATATATATATATATATATATATATATATATATATATATATATATATATATATATATTAGTGATGGGACGATCCCAAAATTTTTCCCAATTATGATACAATTCTGGTCTAAATTCCAAATTCCGATACACTTACTGATTCTGATTCTTTTTAAATTTCTAAATATTTAATTGGATATTTGTTTTTTATTTCTTTGTTTTTTTTTTAATTACTGTAAAACCTACATGTTATGTCTGCATATATTTTAGCAAATATAAAAAAATAGACTTGGTTGATGGCGTATATTACATTAATAGATCTTTTTAAATATTTTTCTCAAATATTTTCGTTGTAATTGATTGAAAATGGTGAAAGAACTAAAAACTTATTTCTTTTTTAAAACAAAGGCGATATGTGCTTGTTGTTAGCTGATAAAATGCTATTTGAATGCTTTCCACAAACCATTGAAAATACTTAACGATTGGGATGCAAAATAAGATGGCGCAGAAATAAAAAAGTTAACATGTTAAAAATGAGTTTTTAAATAACATGGTTACTATTGAGGAAAATATTCTTTATCTGAGAAGAACGGAATTGAGATGTATTGTTAACTATTCTGTTTATGATCTCTACCAAAGTATGTTCATGTTTTTATCCTAAATTATAAAAATTTGGTTGGTTGTTGCTATTGTTAATACGACAAATATGTAGTAGATTGATTTGTTTTAATGCAAATAGAAATTATGCAGATCATAGAAATACCACTAATATAAAATTTGCAGGTTAACACATGGATTGTTCTAGGTGATTTTCCTTTTGTTTTTTGATGATTATATGTTAGCACCTTGAAAAACTTGGCAGAAATGAAAAAGCAACAATAATTTTAGAATTTAGACAGGCAGTTAAATTTCGTATATAAAGTTAATGTAAAATGATCATTATTTCTTGAAAATTCTAACTTTGTAGGGATGTTCACAAATTTTTAACACTAACCCAAAGTCCAATTGGCATGGTTGTAACTTCTCCTAAAGACGCACAGAATTTATCTCTTTGAGAATACTAATACGTTTTTGATTAACTGCTCTAAAATGCTACAACGTCTCTGAAATGAAACACATTTTACGTTAAATTAATATGTGACGCAAATTCTCCCTCCTAAATTCTTAAATAATTGACTTTTTTGTTTTAGTTCCCACGATGTTTTTCAGGATGTTAACATATAATCGGCTAAAAGGGTAGAATCTCGTTTTTAGTTTGGAGGGGTGATTTACCTGAGGGTGTTAATTTACAATAAATAAATAAATAAATAAATAAATAAATAATAATAATAATAATAATAATAATAATAATAATAATAATAATTTCGTGTATAGTAAAAATGAATTTATTTCATTTTTACAAAGATTCATTAAAATGTAAGTTTAAATATGAAAAATAATTGGAAAAATGCTAGTAATAAATTTTTAATTCATAAAACACAATTTAAATGCATTTAGAATAATATTTAAAAATAAACCTACATTTGGCAAATTTTCAGTCTTTCACGTCGGTCTAGTTAGTGGAACATTTATGTGACAAATAAACTACCCAAAGGTTTCAATAAACCAAGAATCATTTTTCATTTGTAGTCTCGATTTTATGGCTTTCACCTCAAACAATCTTAAATTAGTTTTACAATCTGTATACAGACGTGTGATGGGAGGTGAATCTGCTTTCAAGCTGGAAACAGTGGATTACTTTGAATTCCTAAGTCTAAGTGTAATTGTGAAAATTCACAAATTGCTTTATACCTCATTCAATTCAAAAGTCAACCTGTTCTTATATGTTTCACCCCCCCCCCCTTATAATATTTGCAAATGCTAGATGAGGGATCGGACAAAAGTCTGCCGGACAAAACCCAACTAGACAAAAGTTGAGAGCAAAAATAAATAGTTAAAAACATAAAAAAAAACACTCTTTTTATTCTAGTTTCATTTTATTATCAATAATGTTTGATAGTATTTTTCTTGACAAAATTATTCTATTGCACTTAAAAATTTTTTTTTTCGAATATTATAAATAAATTGCATTTTTTAAAAGTGTAGTTAGCGAATTTACGTAAAGTTTCAATTTTTGTTTTGTTTATTTTACGAAAATAAAATACATTTACATCGTATTTTTATGTTATTATGATCTATAGATTTTAATCTTACTAATTGTAAGAAAACAACAACAAAAAACGTAAGTATTTACCAGTAACATCAGCAAAGGAAACTTAAGTTGTTAAAAAATGCAAAGAATCGTTTTTGAAATCGGAAATTAGGCCTATTTTTTCCGCTTCCGATACTGATTTTGATACTCCCAAAATTCCGATTTTTTCGATTCTCGATACCGATTCCGATTAATCGTCCTAACACTAATATATATGCATTTATATAATGTATATTAATAGAAATAAAAATATTAATATAAAAGGAAATAAATAAAAATAGACTTTACCACACGCCTTCTTTATCGGTCCCTCCCTCACAGACAACTTAAGTCTAACAAACTGACCAAATAAAATTAAACACATTAATAAATTATTTATATAAAAGCAACAGAAAAATGTCTGCCAAAAAACAAAATCATTTGACTATATAATACAAAATTTACCAACTGAAACTGAAAAAAATACTTGGCAGATCGAGAAGGTCCAGCAAAAAAATAAAGAAAAAAGAAAACTCTGTTGTATTTAACTAAACTTGCCTTGATAACCTCTTGCTGTTAATATATATATATATATATATATATATATATATATATATATATATATATATATATATATATATATATATATATATTTTATTCCATAAAAATAATTGAATTCATTCAATAAGTATCACTAACAAAAAGAAACAAACACTATATATATATATATATAGTGTTTGTTTTTGTTAGTGATACTTATTGAATGAATTTAATTATTTTTTTTCATTTTTTTATTCAATAAGTATCACTAACAAGAACAAACAAACAAACACTATATATATATATATATATATATATATATATATATATATATATATATATATAGTGTTTGTTTGTTTTTGTTAGTGATACTTATTGAATGAATTCCATTATTTTTATGGAAGCGCATTTTTACCTAAATGCGAGTTGGGAATAATTTTCCCTTTGACCAGTTTGATACCCCCAAATGAGGAGCGGCATATGTATTATTTTAAAAATATAATTATCCACTGACACGTTTTTCGTCGTCTACGCCTCATCAGAGTGGCTGAATCTAGTATATATATATATATATATATATATATATATATATATATATATATATATATATATATATAATGTCTGTTTTTCGTGTATATGTGTATCTATTGTTTTCAAGAACTGTTCACACTTTTTTTAGTCGTATTCATATTGCCATTTTGACGTAAGACCAGGTTTAGAGGAGATGTGCAACATTCACATTACATTTAAACTTCTACATATCATTACAGTTAGGAAAACAGATAACACGGAAGGAATTCCAAGTATACTAATCCGAGGGAAGAAGCTATTAGATAAAAGTGCTACAGTGAAGGGGTGGAACGTTGTTGCTAAACGGATTTATTGGGGGCATATGCGTCGAAGGAGTACAAGGGCGATGAGTTCATCAGAGCAAATTCTATTAAAATACTTGTAAAAAAGGCACAGAGATGCAACATTGAAAGCTTGATTATAAAAAAGTTCCCACAGAAAATCTTTCCAATAAATAATAAAAAAAAGACATTACGATTTATACCTGCTTTCTAAAACGATCTGCGCAACAGAATATTTATTCATTATTATTTTTTCAACCATTTGAGTCTTTATGATTTTCCATCGACTATTTACACCCTGAAAAAGAAATAATATTTTTAGTTACTGCTTCAACATAATTTTCAAAGATTTCTTTTTACTAAGATGTAACCATTAATCAAGGCTCAAAGGCCGCTCGAGGATAAAGGGTAAGATTATTTACTGGAAAACGGGCGAGAATCTAAACATTATTTATTCAAAAATATCAATTTGTAGCTGATAATAAAAGTATTCGGTTGAAACGAAAGTTTTGCTCGTATTATAAAAGCCTCATAATATTTTAGTTGTACTACCCTAACCCTAATCCTAACCCTCGGTCAGATGTCAGGGGGATTCTCCGAGACTATGTCAGTTTTTATTTATGTCACCATTCGGATTATCTCTTTTTAATTGAGTTGAATATTCCTCTCACAGTAGAAAACAAATTTTTCTATAACTTTATCCTCGTGGGAAGGCAAATAAATCGGGATCAACAGACTGAAAACCTAAGTTTGAACTTAGCTAATTCCAGAGAAACGCTTCCATCAAACTCGTACTTGACCCTGTGTTTAACATTCTTCAAAGGAGTTAAATAAAATAAAACAATAAGAACATACAAGTATCAAATTTATTTAATCTTTCATGTAGACGCCATTTTTCTCTTTCCGTCTGCTTTTCGTACGATTGCTTGGAGTTTGAACTGAGAATGGAAATTAACTCTGTAAAATGAAAAAAGATAAAACTCTGATGGCTTGAAATATGGAGAATAGGCTGGGTGATGTATACTTTTCCAAGAATATTTTCCTATGAGATTTTTTTATGTTATGTGAAACCTCGCTTTATCTTTATGATGGATGACTATAGATTTATTTCAAGAAGGCATAATTTTCGCAGATAATTTTCCTTTTTAAGTTTCACAATGAATTTTATGACTTTAGGTTTGATGGTAGAAAGAAGTCCGGGTGATCACACTAACGATTAAATAAATATCACATTGTGGGTATATTCAATATATTTAATAATATTTAGAAAACGAACAGAAATTTTGTTACAAACTGATAGTTTATGTGAGTGCATCTTATGTCCATAAACATTTCAACAAGGTGGCATTATACCAAAACGGACTAGTCTCAGATAGTTTGGACATTTTTGTTTTGGACAAAATCTTTTGCAAGCACCCATCATTAGAGTCTACGAAATGTATTTGCATCATTTTGCCGCCTTCCTTATTTTCTTAGGCCTTTTTGCCTACTATTTCTTGTACCATTTTTTGTCTTTTTCGTCTATTATTTTCTTTCTCGTTTTTATTTTTTTTATTTTTTTTTTATTTATTATTATTATTATTATTATTATTATTATTATTATTATTATTATTATTATTATTATTATTGCTCTCTCTTTTTTTCTGTCGAGTTTTTTCATATTTTCTTGTATAATTTTCTCCTCTTTTATTCTACTAGTTTAGAGATATAAAATAGTAGAATGTTATTTTTCTCTTTCTTCTACCATTTTTTCTCTCTTTTTTCTTTTTCTTTCTGACATTTTATTCTTCTCTTTTTCTTCTAAAATTTTTTGCTCCTTTTTCTCTCTCACCATTTTCTCCCCCCCTCCCATTTTCCATTTTCTTTCATATTCTTTCAATATTTTAATCCTCTTTTTTCTCTTTTCTTTAGTTTTGTATCGACTTGCTCCGGTTTTCGTCCATTATTTATATCCACTTTTTTGCTCTTACCATTTTCTCTTTTATTTTTTATTTCTTACCTTTCCATCATTTTTATTTTATTTTGCTACCACGATTTCTTTTTCCATCTCCAATTTTTCCTTCTTTTATTTTACTCTTCTATGACGTTTTTTTCTTTTTTTTTCCATATTTTATTTTTGCCGTACGTTTTTTTTTTCAATTCTACCATATTCCTCTTTTTACCGTTTTCTGCTTTTCTTCCATTGTTTTTATCTACTTTTCCTTTTCTTTCACGTTTTAATATTTCATTTTTCACCTTCCTAATTTTTCTTTGTTATTAGAAAATTAAAAAAACAAAATTTCCATCTTCAATTTTTTTCTTTTTCTTCCATTTTATTTTTCACCTTCTTTTCTACAGTTTTTTTCTATTTTTATCTTCGAACACTTTTTATTTATCGTTACATTTTTTTTCTTTTTACATTTTTCTTTTTTTTTTTTTTACATTTTTCTTTTTGTCTTTTTACATTTTTCTTTTTGTCTTTTTACATTTTTCTTTTTGTCTTTTTACATTTTCCTTTTTTTCTTTTTACATTTTTCTATTTACATTTTTCTTTTTTTCTTTTCTTCTATTATTTTCGCTATCTTTTTATCTTCTTTATTTTTCTCTTGTTTCTTTCATTTTCTTTTCTCTTTCTCTTCCCAACCATTTCTTTTTTTACCGATCTTTCTTTGCTTTCCTTTTATTATTTTTACCCCCTTTTTTTCTCTTCTCTTTTCTTCTAGAATATTTAAACGCATTTACTTGACGCTTTTACTTCCATGAATCCCCTTTCTATTATTTTCAGTCGGGTTTCATCGTTATTTTCTGTTTTTTTTTTTCTGTTGTACATATATTTTGTTTAGACTTTCAATATTTTAAAACCTAATTTTCTTCCGCTGTTTATTCGCCAATTTCTTCCTTTTCCTCGCCCTCCTCTCTCTCTCTCTCTCTCTCTCTCTCTCTCTCTCTCTCTCTCTCTCTCTCTCTAAAAACATTTCCTTCATCTTGAGCCAGCAGCCGGATTTCCCACCAACATCTCCAAGAAGCCGGCTGTGCTGCTTCCTACCTTCAACCCCTCCAGCTCATACCCCACCCCCACGGCAGACAAGTGTGTGGCAAATTTTGTATCAATTCCAAGCGTAAGCAAACAAACAACCGCTGAAAACAGTGATACTCGCAACGTCACCCCCATCTTTACTTCCCAGTTTCGTCTAACCCAGCCTTCGCCGCTTCACCACCACACGCGCACACCGCTCTCACTGCCCTCCTCTATCGCATTCCCTATCTCTCTATACGTCTCCTTGTTCTACATACATACCCGACCCCCCTCACTCTCCCCTTCTTCTCTCTCAAAAGACGTTTGATCCAACCTTAGCTTAAAAATCCCGAACACACCCGCATATTCGTATGCACACTTCTGTACTTCAGCGCGAATATTAAAATGGATTTTTTTGCTTAGTGTGTTTCTATTTACTTGTCTACCCATGAAGACAAAATGACACACTTTTAATGTTGTCATAGGTTTTTAGTTCACATCCACTACAAAAATTTAGACACTAGGGTCGGAAAGTGGGATTGATAAGTCAGCACCCCGAAGACGGGCACTCTGACCTGCAAAAAGTGCCTGTACAGTCCCGTTGGCATTCCCAAGTAATGGCGCCCAAGGTGATTAGCAATAAACTAACCCTTGCGCAACATCAACAGGGATCAGATCATTACTGGAATGGTCTAATCTCTGTTGATTTTGCGGGGGGGGGGCTGAGGATAAAAATCTCTAAGCGAGTTTAATGTTGTGAAAATTCAGGTTCCCAAACTAGGGGCGTTCTAAATGGTAACAAAAATACCTGTATAGTCTTGTTAGCATTGTACGACGAATGAGGCTGTCTCAAGCGACAGATAATAGTTCTCTCCACTTTTAGAGGGGGTAATGCCTGTGATGATGACATCATGAGATAAAAAAAAATACTAAACTTTATTCTCGCTCAAAGTCCGAATAAAAATCTGGTTGATCTTCATATTCGTGAGTCTTTTCCTAGTTCACAAGTATTCTATTAAAATAGTTTCAGTAATATACAAATTAAAAATTAAGAATTTCTTTGTAATGTAATTACTCTATCTGATCCACGTTTATTAGCATATCTTTATGGAAACGGATGTTACTTTTAAGATATTGAAATAGTTGCCACGAACCACACAATGGATTTGCACAAGAAACTTCCACAATTATTACCCTGGCGCTGCCAAATAAAAGAAAAAAACATTTCTTCTATTGGATACGTTATAATTTTTTAATTAATTTTATTTTTAGCTATTTGAAAAAATATATAATTATACCATTTGATTAAATATAAAAACATTTTCACTCTGTGTCAAATATTGTATAAACATATTTATTTTAGTAAAAACAATATTATAAACTTTTTTAAAAGAATATTTTCATTCAAACGACAAAAATATTGCGTCATTTGTAAGCAAAAATACTGATAATATTTAATAAAAATACAATTCTAAATTTTTAAACAAATTTTATTTTTAAATTTTTTATGTGTTGACCTAAAATAAACCGGTGACAGATTTCACCCCTGCATGTTTTTTTTTTTTATTTCAATCTAATTCTTAACGGGAAATCAGGAAGGTTGAGTAAAATTTTCTTTATCTATAATAACATTTGAAATGCTGGAAAGATAATTGTCGTATAATTTTATTTATTTCTAAATTTATTATTACATACTTTTTCTTTTAAAGTGTTATCTCTTCTATATTATACAGACAAATTCCTTTTACGGCAATACCCTAAATCTCTAGTTTTGCATATGAATGACAAAATATCTGATATTTCCCCAAAACCTCTGGCTTTGATGGAGGGGAGACTAAAACTTGCTGGTATGATTTCACATGATCTTAAATAACAGCAAGTGGAGACTTGATTCCTAGTATTTCTCATATATTTTATCGCCCCTCGTTTGGAAATAGGGTACGAATGTGAATATCTCCAGTATTAAATAATCCTTATATACTGAAATTTACTTTATGCCTGAAAACCAAAGAGGAGAGGTATAACATATGAGAAATATTTGGAATCAAGTCTCCCCTTGCTGTTATTTCAAATTATTTGAAATCGTAGCAGCAAGTTTTAGTCTCCCCTCCATCAAGGCTAGATGTTTTGGGGAAATATCAGATATTTTGTAATTTATATGCAAAACAAGGAAAACAAATGACTATGATTGAAACCTCTTATGGTTGTAAAAAAATGTCATAAATAGGCTCTGGATGATGGATGATCCCCTTAATGTGTAACCTTAAGGGCAAATGTCACAGGGCCCACTACAAAATTCAGGTCATTGCCTTTCCAACGAGCCATTCATTTGTTAAATTCTGATCAATAGTCGCTGCGATTTGGAACTTATAAAATTGTCCAAAATGGTGGTATATCTATCGATATATCTATACTCGTAGCTAAATTGAATATTGAAATGCTTATATCTTTGGTTCAATGGGACAAAACTAAATAAAAATTTGTAAGCTTTTTGAAATAATAATATTTATTAATTATTATATTAATAATAATAATACTATTCTATGATTAAAATTTTATGACAATTGGTAAAGAAGAATCTATATTTTCAAACCAATAAAATATACCCAAATTTGCCTACATTTGTATATATAGTGTCTTACTTCAGTTTTGCTGCTTCGGTTGTCTTCCCTTTGGCCTTGTCAGGCCACTAACATATACTGATTGATCATTAGTTACCAAAACTAAAAGTAACTCAAGGATAAGGTACCATGAGATAGATAGATTGTCAGTTAGATGATTAAAAATATTTTGAGGAGATTGAAAGATGACAAATGGAAGAAAAAACAAAATATGATTACTTATGAGGAAAATATATAAAACGTATTTGTTGGCATGAAAAGGACCATGTTGCTGCGCAGAGGGAAGTAATAATTCCAATGTTTGTTTTTAAATTGCTTAAATTTCTTTATGTGATTTACAAATAAAAATGCAGCTAGAAATTTCTTTGATTTCTTTTGAAAACCATAAATAAAAATCCGTTGGAGGTGATTTTTATGGAAATACTCAACTTGATGAAATTCGTCGATTAAGACTTTTAAACCTACCGTTTCTTTTTTTTTTTTATATTTTAACTCTTATTCATCTCAAGCCATGTATATTGCGGCTTGGACGTAAAGAGCTACTATTTGGAACCATGCATACAGAGACATTATAGATGAGCTTTAATCTATGCCCCCACCACCTTGCCAATGTTTCACAAAAAAACAATCGTCTAGTCAAAAACACTACCAATAAATTCCCCCAACTCTTTATCTTTGCTTACACCTAAACGTGGATTCCATCAACAAAGCTTATTTCCTAGAACTGCCCGTCTGTGGAAATCTGTTTCGCTGATCTGTTTTCCAGCTGACTACAATATTCAAGTCCAACGTAAACAACTTCTTATTGAACCGTCTTCTTAAATAATCTGATTATACCATATTTCCACCACAAACGAATACTACATTATTGTCTCAATGATTACAATACACACATTAACCCGAATGGCCTCTGGGCCTTGATATGTGGTGACCTCTTTGTAAAAAAAAAAAAATTGGCAACAACCAGTTATAATATTCCCTTGCTTTGACAGATTAATTTTAAACAGTTTTGTACCCATTAAATTTCCACATTTAAAAGTCAAAATGCTATTATAAGCTTAAACTTGACAGATCACATACAAAATTATTTGCAACTTAAGCTTGAGAGACCAAAGAAAATACTACTGAAGACATAAATTTGTCGGATTCCAAAAAAATGCTATTTCAAACTTAAGCTTGACAGACTGGCGAAAAAAGTTATTTAAATTGCAAGCGTGACAGATCAAAAGAAAATGATATCGTAAACTTAAGCGTGACAGACGAAAACCGATATTTTAAAAATAAAGTTAGAAACGCTTGTGTTAATTAAGACTGAATTGTAACCACATATTCGATCATCTAGAATACAAAATATTAAGATTTATTGAAAGACAAAACTTAAGCGTGACTAACAAATACGCTTAGACTAACAAAATGAATGAACAGATTAAGAGAAAAGAAACTATCATTGTAAATTAAGTTGACAGTTAAGGGCGAAATAGAAAAATAAAGAGATACGATTACACGATTAAAAAAAATAGGGAAAATGGAAATTCGTCGGACTAGTTTGTAAAATATTACAATTTATTGCAAAAACAAAACTTAAACGTAATAGATTGACCATATTATAAAAAGCAGGCTTTTGTAAAGACACGACGACGAATTTGAAGATTTGAATTATTTTATGTATATCTACAAACTATTATTTTTTATTTACCGAGTAAGAGATTTGCATACCTTGACAATCCGCATGCGAAATCCGTACTGTAACCTCATTTTGAATAACGACGCCTGATACAATGTGAGATATACACAACCGTGTCAGACATGAGAGAAATCCGATATTCACTTCTTATTTAATATCTTTTCCATTTGTTTGGGATGTGAACTCGATGGTGAAATAAAATAGGAAAGAAATAGGGATAAAAGATAGGCGGTTGACAAAAAGAAAGAGGTGTCTATATAATAAACTTCCTATCAACACAAGTAAAGGCTATTCGATCGCCCTTAGGCAAGGTGTTCTCCTCGCATCAACCGCACATCATCCAATAACCCTACAGACATTTTTTCAACATTTTCTACCTTTTTTATTTAATTTTCTTATACCTTAAATTATGTCTAACAAAACTCTTGTTTTTATGATCTTAACTTACATCTGATCAAGGCGCTATGAGGAGTATGGAGTCACCTTTTAGTTTTCATTAGTCCCAGGACCACTCTCACCAGGGTTGATGCTATTGATCAAGGTATTATGCGGTATAAGGACTATGCTATCGACGGAATCGTCCAGGCATTTTTCGGAAAACACCGGAATGTGCCGATCGAAAATTTCGTGATTTGGCAAACGTTGGCCATTTTTTCAACAAAAATATATTATTTCTCTCAGTACGAAGCTAATTCAATGATGGAATGATTGAGAAATGAAAGCAAATACGATGAAAAATTAATCGAAAAATCAAAACCTATTCTTGAATAATTATTACCAAACTACTCTGTCAATTTTCAGTTTATAGACTCGAGATTTGACATAAGGGGTAGTGAGATTTGGAAATCTCTTTTTAATCGGTTTTCGATCAGAAATTTGGTTGTAAAAGTTCAAAGATTTGACCTTTGAAAACTCTACCAAACTCCTCCGCTAATTTTAGGTATAAACACTCGAAAATTTAGATGTAGGTTACTTCGACATGGATCAAACTTTTTAATTTGATTTGAGCCCAAAGCAATAAATGTTAATGGGTCAAAATTGGGAGCTTTTAATCAGTTTTTGGCCGAAGATTTGGCTGCCAAGTGGTCAAAGTTCAAAAGATTTGACCTTTGCAGTCTCTAGCAGACTATTCAGCCAATTTTAGGTCTAAACGTTTGAAATTTTACATAAAGGGTATTCAGACAAGCAGCCAGCTTTTTAATCAGTTTTTTGGGCGAAAATTTGGCTGCCAAGATGTCAAAGTTGAAAGAGTTTACCTTTGCAAATGCTACGAGACTCCTCCGCCAATTTTAGGTGTAAAAACTTGAAATTTCAGATATAGGTTTTCTGGACACGAGTCAAACTTCTTAATATATATAGTAATACACACACACAAACACACATACATATATATATATAATATATATATATATATATATATATATATATATATATATATATCCGTATATAATATTATGATTGCAGAAATTCTCCTCTAGACTAAAGTACCGTAGATTTGCAAGAACAGATATCAGATGTCTAGACTATTAGCCACTATCGTATGTAACGTTAGAACGTCATTTAGACACATCTAATCGTTTTAATAAAATCCTACATTTCTTCCTAGGAGAAACATTATCACAATCGCAACCATCTTTGGAGAAATTAGTTCTTATTTTTTCCTGTAAATATCAAGCCCCCCCTACCGTCCCCAGTCAAAATCGGAAGGAAATATACACACGATAAATATATTATGCTTGCACCCTTCGTAACTGGATCATAAACTTATAGACATGGCATAATCTTTTCCTTTTCCGATTCCAAAATAAAAAAAGTCTCCCTAGACTAATTCCGCTCATTCTGATTGGCTGAGCTCTGACCATTCCTATATTCCAGATAAACAGTATTCGCATGTACCAATTCATATTTGGCGTCGCATTATCACCTATTTAGCTTGTTGAGTACATTACTGCGTTCAATTTCTTACACTTTAAGGCGTCAGATTTTATTTTTCCCTCTTTTTCTTCCTCCCTATCTCTCTCTCTATTTTTTTTTCTTTAATCTTTTTCTCTCGCTCACTTTTTACATTTCTTTTTATGACAAAGAAAAAAACATTTCACGGTGATGCCGAAGAAAAAGCCGAAGAAAAAGCCGAAGAAAATGACAACAAACATTTATTTCTTCTTCTCTCTCTCTCTTTCTCTTTTCTCTCTCTGTCGCTCGCTTTGTACATTTGTACCAAAAATTAATTATATTTTTTAAACATAGTTATGTTTTTTTATGTACTTTATGTAAATATACTTTATTTAAAACTTGCGCAATCTATTACAATCGTCACCGATTTAAAAATAAATGTTTCCGTAATATGAACTACTGGATTCGCACTTATGTTGTTTTCATTTGATGTTTTTTAACATACGTGAAATATTCGCATTTTAAAACTGTTAAAGTATTTTATAGCTAACTATATTTATATTTATTTTTACACCCTCCTAATAATAAAAATATATAAAAATACGTAACCTTTTCTATCAATTGATTTTTTTTTATTTTTTAATCGCATATCTTTTAAAATAACTACATTTATTTACGTCAATATGTTATATATTTTGTCAAACTGTTTAGATATTTAAAAATATATATTTATTTACAGAAACATGAAAAGAAAACAATGAATATGCCACCGTTTTTTTTATACAGTTTTAGAAGTTTCAAAAACGTGAATGTGCAACAGAAAATAGTTTAGCAGTTTTAAAATGTGAATATTTCACATCTCTTTAAAAAAAACTTAAATTCAAACAACATAGTAATTACGAATCAAGTAGATTATATTACCGAAACATTTATTTTTTAAATCAGCGACGATCGTAATATATTACGTAGGTTTAAATAAAGTATATTTAAATAAAACATATTTTAATAAAGTACATGAAAAAAAGGACTTATATTTGGAAAATCAAAAAAACAAAAATATGTTTGAAAAATATATTAACAAAAAATATTTTCATATTTTGCCCAAATATATAAGTGGCAGTTGTGAAGAATAGCGGAAGTATTGTATCCATTTTGTGCTTCCATACCTCAATTGACAGACCTGTCGCCGTGTTTGAAAATTAAGGTCTGGTTTTATGCACTATTACCGATTTTTTTTACACCGATTGCCTACGCTACAGCTTTACTCTAAATTTTATTACATAGGGAAACAATTATTTGTTATATACTTGTGTTTTCATCAATTTTGAATTCTGTGTTGTATTTTATTTCATTTTCTTTTCTGGACTGATTCTCGAGATTGCTCACATGTAAACTTTTTTTTTTGGGGGGGGGGAGCTAAATTTCTATATTAGGTCCACCTCCAAAATTTTCAATAAAATATAAATAACGCAAAAGAAAACAGAGAAAACGCAGACTCCGAGACATTCCGTAGATATCAGTTGGACTCTGGGTGCGTGTGTGATACCGCATCAGAAAACGACTTTCAGAACGCTAACGCTCAACATCTTAGTCCTCTGCTGGGGCCTCTTTGTCGTAGGTTTACGTGAGTTCATCTCGATCTGTTCTGGACTACAACATGCCGCACACTGTTGCTAACTGTCAACTGTCACCAACTGTCGCAAACTCAAAACTCTCTGTAAACAGTCTCTAACTGTCATAAACAGTCACCAAATTCACTGCCTCATCTAGAACTATCCGTAAAATAATTCTAAATATATCGACTTTTATATCCGGCCTTTTGATCCAGTTACTACCACACCTTGATTAACTATTATATTTCAGAATGCTATTGTGTTCCTTGGTGAACCAGGTTTCTTGTTGTCTTTCTACTTACATTATTTCCTATACTTTTATTCTGCTGATCAACTTAAGTTCTCCTTTTGTCATAGTTTTTCGTTTTTATTTACTTCCTAACACTTTGGTAGGGAATACCGATATTAGCAGATCTCCATTTGAATTCGTATTGTACATAAGTGCACGGTATGTGCAATGTTGTCAGTTAGTTCCAAATAGATCCTCACTGAAATAAATACTGTGACAAATTATGGGAAAAAATGTTTCAGCTTTTTTGCTAAATTATAATAATCGGCAAGAAATGAATTAATACATTTAAACCCAAATGTTAGCAGAGTAAAATAAAAATGAAAAATACGTCTATAGATAGATAAAGGAATTGAGAGAGAAAGAGAATCATATAGATAGATAGATAGATAGATAGATAGATAGATCTTTATGTGACATATTTCATCCATGGATTCCATGGGTATTAACCGGTTTCCTTCGTTTTATGATTCAGAGTCAATGGCGCATTTTCGACAGGTAGCTTACAAATGTTCACACAGTAGAAGTTGGATGGGAAAGATAACTGAACTTAAAATTTCTTTATTCACTTTCTCTAAATAAAAAGGTCAGTAGTACTTGGTGAAGAGTAGTCTGAGATGTCGGAAATTTTTCTGTCTCTGTCTGTCCTTGTGGCCATGTCACTAGTAAGGGTGCTGGAGGTAAACGTTTTGTCTGGGCTGACGTTATCCGCCTGATAGTCAAGGACCCGAACCTTGGATTAACCACTAAGGAGGCTGTCCTATCAGCAGGCGCAAAGTACTGGGACTGCTGTATTGCCATTTGGTGAGTGGATCTGGACCATGCAGTATATCTGGTGGGGCCTCTCGATGCCATACTAGTGGGTAATTGCTACGGTTTTACCTTTTCGTGTACTACAAAAAAAATTTTTTTTCCTGTCTTTTTCTCTCTTACTTTCCCTCTCTGTACTGCTCTAACCAAGTATGCCGACCTATTCCACAAATCCCAAAACCTCAACATGAAATATCTCCAGAATAAAAACTCGAATAAACCTAGAACCCCATCTTCCAACGTAGACCCCTACTACCAGGTCTCCTTATCCAACATCAGGGGTCTACGTTCCAACCTTCCAGAGGTTGAAACCCAATTACAGGAGACGAAACCGAACATATTATTTCTAAGTGAAACTGGAATAGGGCCGACCACTTCCCTAGATGAGTTCATAATTAACGGATACTCTAACTTAATAGCTAAATCTAACCCCCAAGATCGCCATGGGCATGGAATATGTGCCTACATTAAGGATAGCTTCCAGTGTGGCAGGGATATCTCTAGAGAAGATCCCAATTTACCCTATATGTGCTTCAGGGTTGTACTTGCTAACACCACTGCATTTATATTTGCCCTCTATCGGCCCCACAACAGCGGAGTTACTATCTTTAAGAGCATATCTGAGAAAATAGACCACATACTGTCTGCACATCCCTCGGCTAACATCCACATCTGTGGTGACTTCAACGTCCATAACGTGGAATGGCTGACCCATTCAAATAAGACAGACGATGAGGGGAGGTTTTGTCATGATTTTGCCATTGCTTATGACCTCACTAAGATTGTTCGCGAACCCACCCATGTGCCAGATACACCCGGTCAATATGCAAGCCTCCTAGACCTTTTTCTCTCAACTTCCTCTGAGCTATGTTCATGTTCCGTTCATTCTCCTCTAAGATCCTCCGACCACTCCGTCGTATCAGTTAAGATAAAAACAAAATGTAATAAGTCCCCAGACGTACCCCTCCACCGTACTGTATACCGATACTCTATGGCTGACTGGGATAGCTTCCGTACATTAATATCTGATTTACCTCTGCACTCCATGTTTAAAAAGGAAGTGTCCTCTATAGTATCAGATTTGACCGAATGCTTAATTGTAGGCATAGACCAATTCATACCATCTAAAAAATTCCAACAAAAACCTAACAGCCAGCCATGGTTCTTCCCAGAATGTGCTGCTGCTATCGCGCACAGAAATCACTTTTTCCATAGCTACCAACGTAATAGATGCACTGAGATTAAAGCTGCTTTCAGGACTGCCAGCAACCACTGTAAAAGAGTAATAAAAAATGCAAGAGAGCTATATGCCCAGTCTGTTAAATCCAAGGTAGCTGATCAGCGGCTTGGTTCCCACCAGTTTTGGCAAATAATAAATAGGATCCTGAACAGAAGTGTGCGTTCTATCCCAACCATTATCAATGGACCAGAGGTCATCTCGTCAGCGTCAGACAAGGCCAAACTATTTGCAAAGAACTTTTCAGCTAATTCTACCCTATGTGACGAAGGCCATCAACTCCCCATATTTCCTCCTATAACACAGAACAAGCAAGGTAACATACAAATATCCGTGCATGAGGTCGCCAAGCTAATAAAGAACCTTGATTCCAGTAAAGCAACTGGCCCTGATGGCATCCCAATTATTGTGTTAAAAAAGCTTCAACCAGAACTTGCTCCCATACTTACGAAACTATTTAACCGCTGCCTTAAGGAGGTCTTTCCGACTCCCTGGAAGACCTCATCAGTTTGCCCTGTATTTAAGAATTCAGGTGATAAGTCATCTCCCTCTCAGTACAGACCAATAAGTCTCCTGTGTGTTATGAGTAAGTTGCTGAAATCCATATTAAATAGAGAAATAGTCAACCACCTCAGCAGGAACAACCTTCTTAGTGACACACAATATGGTTTCCGCTCTGCAAGATCTACCGCAGATGTGCTGACGGTTATATCCCACAGGATTAGTGAATCTCTTGACGAAGGCTTCCTTTCTAGGGCAATTGCTCTTGACATATAAAAGGCATTCGACAAGGTATGGCATAAGGGTCTACTTCGCAAGATTTCCAGCTACAGTATAACTGGAAATGTTTTCTCTATCATTAAATCATTTCTCTCTGATAGGCTCATAAGAGTAGTGGTCGATGGACAAAAATCGGAGGCCTGCAATATAAATGCTGGAGTCCCTCAGGGGTCAATCCTGGGCCCAACTCTTCCTGATCTACATCAATGACCTCCCTAAACACATACTTAAATCATTCGTTGACATCTATGCTGATGACACGACCATGTACGGCAACACATCAAAGGCTTTAAATTACAAAGTTCTCTCTGATTCTCTCTCCTCTGATCTCGAGCGCATGGTTCAGTGGGGGAAGATGTGGCTGGTTACCTTTAATGCATCCAAAACCAAACTCCTATCCTTACATTATCAACGCTCTGATCCCCGTCTGGCATCAATTGGGATGGATGGCTCTCGTCTGGGTGAGGCCCCGTGTTTTGACAAGCTTCTGGGTTTGACCTTTACTTCTGATCTGAAATGGAACACATACATCAAGTCTGTTGCCAAAGTCGCTGGAAAAATGGTGGGATCCGTCTACCGCTCCAGAAGATATCTCACTACTGATGCAATTCTCTATCTACATAAAAGCCTAGTACGTCCAAGGATTGAATACTGTTGCCATATCTGGGTAGGAGCTGCTAAAAACAGTATATCCTTCCTTGACAGAGTACAAAATAGACTTTGTGGCTTAGTGGGGGATGCCCTTTTCTCTACTCTGCAACCTCTCTCCCACAGAAGAGACGTTGCGAGCCTATCCTTGTTTTATCGTTATTTCCATGGCAGGTGCTCGTCTGAACTCCAATCTCTGGTCCCCCCTCGCAAATCTTTCACGAAAAACACCTGTCTAGCTGAATCCACTGTGAAAAATTTCCCCCACTATGTATCTGTGCCTTAATCAAAACGCGGATTCCATGAATAAAGCTTCTTTCTTAGAACTGCACGCCTGTGGAACTCTGTTCCGTCTGTCTGCTTCCCACCGGAATACAACTTAGATGTCTTCAAGTCCAACGTTAACAAATTCCTAATGAACCGCCCTCTTAAGTAAGCACTTCATCAAATCTCCACACTAACGTAATGTATTTGCAATAACCTTTACCCCTGCGTGGCTTCCGGCCCTTGATAAGTGGTGATCACTGTGTAAAAAAAAAAAAATTAATTCTGTAAATAGAATTAATGGGTAAAAAATAGATTTATTTATTCTAGACTTACTATCAGAAGTCTCGCCTCTAATTTATAGACAGCAACTAACCTAATTACCTGTTATCTTTTATCTAGTCACATGACCAACATTATCCAGTCAGAGGCTGCCCTGCAACCGAGCGATTCGTAGTAACGAATTTTGTGGCTTGTCTAACAATTATTCTAACTTTATATTACTTTTATAGTTACATTGAAGAAGGTTAATTAAGAAAGGTGCGTGTATGTGATATATATATATATATATATATATATATATATATATATATATATATATATATATATAAGGAGAGACAGAAGTATGGGAATGAGATGCGCGAGACAAAGTGAGGAAGAAGGAAAGAAAACGTGTTCAAAGAGAAAGAGGCAAAGTCACAAAGGGGCAGACAGTCAGAATAGTGTGAGAGAAGCGAGAGGTAAAGTGAAGAGGAGAGGGAAGAAAGGGAAAATAAAAATAGATAGTATAGTTGTCGTCTTTCAGTCTCAAGAGACAATGAATAAGCCTGTAAGAATGCCTGCGCGTGGAATTATGAAGCAAAGATTGCGCAATCTCACCCACATGTATCCTGAATCAGCACTACCTGATTCTAATGACAAAGGAAAGTGCAGGACAACTGGAAACAATGCTGATACAAACGGAGAACACATACGACACCTGGTATTTCTAAATAGTCACCTATTTTAGAAGTGATCAGATTCAATGTCGCTTAACTACTGTAATTTATATCTATTTATCTTCCTTTCTCTTTCTCTCCCTCTCGCTCCCTCTTTCTCTTTCTCTCCCTGCCTCCTCCTCTTTCTCTCTCTCTCTATATATATGAGCGAGAGAGAGAGAGAGAGAGAGAGGGGGGGGAGAGAGAGAGAGAGAAATAAAGTTTTTTTTTTACAGTTAAAGAGACATAAAAGAAAGAAAAAATACAATGAATATAATTGTTCAGATCAAACATGTCTTCTCCCTCCTCGTTCGTTTTTATTCTTTTGAAACAATCCAGATACGAAAACTATTAAAAAGGGCGGGAAGTTGCGGCAATTAATAGACGGCACTTCACTTTTACACATGCAACTCATCGTTCCTGTTGCAAAACCTTTTGCCCCTTCCAGTTTAAACTACTTGATCTTTCATGAAAAATAACTATCAGTGGGTTGGGAAGGAATGTCCGACAATAAAAAAGCCTGCCGAATTGCACTAAAAGATTTTGAGTAGCTGGGAACAGCGGCTGCCTGACAACGGATGACAAGAGACCATCAAACGGTTTTCACTCGGACTCAATAAAACGCTCATCGCCTCTATTGATGCCCCTCCTTTCCTCAGTGAACAGGAGCCGGGGGTCTTCCGTCTTCGTTAATAGCGCGCCGATAGACTATTCTCATCCTCTTAAAGTCCAATTGAGGATTGGCATAGAAACCAGTGGCAAAATCAACCATCAAACAAACACTTCAGCTCACTAGATGCCTGCTTCTCTGTATTACATTAAATTAAAAAAGTTGAACTTCAAATTAAAAACAAACTGAATTCAAATTACAGAAGTAGAACTTAACATTATGAGAGGTAACTTCGGTATTTTGCAGTATAGAAAAGGGGTAAAAACAAAACAAATCTGTAACAAAGAACAGTATACATTGCATCCTCCTGTAATCGAGGACAAAAAAGATACTTTATTTTGTTCTCAACCGGAAATACGCGAAATAAACACGAGGATTATAACTTTTATTATACATTTTCTACATGGTAAGAAATGAAAAAGAAATATCTAACTCAGTTATTGTCGATTGCAATTTTCATTTAAAAAAAAAAATTCGTAAATTTTCAACAATTTATTTATTTATTTATTTCGTCATTTATTTCTAAGCAAAGCGACACACAAAATATAGCACCCGTGTTCGCTCACATACTAATAAATCTACGCACAAAACCGGTAACTGTAGCAACCATTCGAAACTGCTGAGTTTAGATTTAAAAAAAAAATTGTAAACACCGTAAACAACAAATGCTATGAAGGTAATAAAAGGGAAAATGACTTCCTGTTAATAAATCGAACTGAAATAAATGAAATTTTAAAGAACTTAAAGAATAACTTTTGCATAAAAATGTCCAAGGAGAAAAAACAATAAAAGTGACTAGTCCGAATCAAATATTTATTTACCAGATTAATTGCTATCGATGAGATACGCCGAAATACGCCAGCACAATTTCATATACATACTTATATACCAGTGAACATGTCAGGCAGAGACATAAGTTTATTTGTACTAAATATGGCTTGATTGCAAAAAAGGACTATGCATATTATTGTTCTTTATTGAAAGAAGACCATACTTTTTATGTCTCAAAGTACCGAAGACCATCCAGAGGGAAGAAAGGAGGGTAATAATAAGTTTAGTGCAACGGTGAAATAGATAAAGTATGTGTGAAAGAAAATGATGTAAAGTGAGGAAAGAATGAAATCAGGATGGGTGAGTGCGTGTATCTGTCGTGAATGACTGCGGAAAAGTAACATACTAAAAGAAAACACAAAAAACAACGACTTATCACAATATAAACACGCGTGAATATATATATAGCAAAAGTAGCCGTCGTTGACTGGGTTCAAAAACAGCCTACATAAAATGGACTCTGATTTATGAAAGTATGATAGGTTATGAAAAGGAAGGGTTGTAAAGAGATAACTTCGAATTCGGGGTATCAAAACCAGAGCAAAATATGATGAAAGTAAAAATAAAATAGATAAACTCCATAATTTATTATACCATACCTGTTCACACTGAAACACTTATCACAATATTCTGTGGATCTATATTAAAAAAAACCTTGTTAAACTTTGTGACATATTTCCATTATATGGAGGTCAGGCGAGAACGAACACCCCATAATTTTATTATACCATATTTCTTCAAACTGAAACATAATTATCAAAGTATACTTACGCAGATAGATATGAAAAGTCTTTATTAAAGTTTGTGCCTATTTCCATTCTATGGAGGCCAGGCGCGAACGCAGACCCCACAATTTTATTATGCCATCCCTATTTAAGTTAAAACATACTTATCAAAGTATTATTATGTACATCTATATCAAAAACACTTGTAAACGTTTTTTTTTAATTTTTTATTTTCATACTTTGTGGACCAGGCGCGAACACAGACCCCACAATCTTTTTATGAACCACCGTTCTGCAGGATCAAACATACCAATTCCTGTGTCTCGATACATCTTCTATTATTATATGTAATCAGTTTTTTTAAATAGTCAACCATATAGGAGCCTATTCGTGACCACACACACGCACACACACACACATTCAGCTATATATATATATATATATATATATATATATATATATATATATATATATATATATATATATATATATAACACCATGCCGTGAGTGTGATATATTCTAGACTGATAAGGCCCAATGCCCCTTTAAGAAACGAATCTACGTATAGAATAAAACAAATCAAGATGGGAACACGTTGTACGCATGCTTGCGTATGATCTTACACAACATATCACAACTGTTGAACTAGATCATTACATGAAATTAGGACGTATTGACAGTTTAACGCGATCGTTTGTATGAGAGTGTAACTACTTTTGTCTGTGATATGGGGACGTTTCTTGAAGAACTGTTACGTTATGAGCACTGTACAATCAGCTCCCGGTTTTGAACTTTAGGCATATCCCTTCCTGACCTTTACGGAGTCCTCAGCCTTATAAACATATGTCGCTCAACCTGGATCAAATCTTACTGACGGAACACATTTTGCCATCAAGCTGTCTCCACCATGTTCTAATGTCACTTTTCCGATTCTACGAGTTTCCCCACAAGAACCATAAAAGTCAAGCACAAGCTTAGCCCGAATCTTAGGAGACTCCATTTCCCACAAAAAGGGTGTTTTACCATTGTGCTACAATAGAGCCCTTCCTTGTTTCAGAAACCAAATATAAAATCCCGCAACGATCTGGTTATTCAACATCTCCGATATCAGCACCCGAGAGATCCCCGTGAAACAAACATAAACAAAACACGACACAAAATAAATTTAATCGTCTCTCACATGCTTTTGCTCTCTATACCGGCACCTCATACTCCTCCTCCTCTCTTTTCATAATCTAATACTCTTTTCATAATCTAATACTCTCCCCTCATTAAAGGCTGTTATAACCACCTACCTATCTTCCTCATACACTTTTTTGCTTCACCTCCCCCTATCACATACACTATATTCATCTCTGAATTGCATTGAAAATAGTAAACCCTTCCTCATTGGATCGTCTTCGACGTTTTCTGTGAAAAAGACATTATTTTCTTTTGATAAAGTCCTTTTATACAGGAGGTGAAGGATGGTGACACAATCGAAATATCGGCTTAAGAGGCTTGTTCGTCTTCTAATTTCTATTAATTGCTTACAACTTTATTAATTATTTCATATACTAAACATATATATATAATTATTTCCACAACCAAACGATGTCGCAGCTCGCGAGGGCCATATATATATATATATATATATATATATATATATATATATATATATATATATATATATATATATATATATATATATAACTACATCATTTACTCACATAAAATTAATATACGAAAGTATAAATTTATGCGTAAACTTTAAGTATTTACTTCAAAAGTGCTCAATACGTAGGTCGGGCTAGTTAGTAAGTTATAAAATATATATGGCAATTAAGCAACACTGAATATTCCGCGTTTCATCCACTCTAGGACTCTTCAGGCTTATGCGCGAATTTTGTGGTTGTCTGTCGTTTTTATATGCCCACTTTTTATTGAGATATTAGTTAGCCAATCAGCTTTCTAGTATCCACCGCGCCCTTCCTATCAGCCAATGAACATGCACTTATCGGACAAAAGCCTATTTGACCTCTGGTTGACCTGTTCCTTTGTGTGTGCTCTATTTATCCTGGATGTCTAGTTTCTTGGCCTGTTTTAAATCTAGGTTAGGGTTTTTATGTTAGTTTATATATATATGTATATATATATGTACATATATATATATATATATGTGTGTGTGTGTGTGTGTGTGTGTGTGTGTGTGTGATAGTTTATGTATATTCATGTTTATTTAAATAAATACTGGGAACTCAAGGAAAGCGGACATTCGCCGGTAGTCGAATGGAAAATAATCACACAAGCTACCAGATGTAGAGACCTAGACGACCCATGTAGATTATGTCTTCATGAAAAATTTGATATCCTGTACTTTAAAGAGCCTCAACATCTATTAATCTGTTGAAGAGAAATAGCGAACAACTGTGTTCACAAGATAAAATTTACTCTAGGATAGCGATACAAAACAATTTTAAAACTAACAAAAACAATAGAAAATACACACATAAATAAATTAAATAAACATGAATATACATAAACTATCACACATATATGTATGTGTGTATGTATATATATATATATATATATATATATATATATATATATATATAGCTTGTTGAGGTCATTTCTTTATCACTTATCCCACTTATTAAGGAGGCCACTCTAGGATAAGGGTAAAAGAGTGTACAGTAGTCAATGGGATATTACCATAGTAATCTTTAGTAGAGAAAATGTGTTAAATTCGATTACTTAAGTGTTCATTAAGAATTTGCTTACGCCAGTCAGTTTAATTTGTAGTCAGCTGGAAAACAGGGAAACGGAAGAGAGTTCAAACGACGTGCAGTTCTAAGAAAGAAGCTTTGTTCATGGAATCTACGTTTAGGTTTAGGCCCAGATAACGAGTGGAGTAAATTATTTACAGTAGTTTCAGTTAGACGAGTGTTTTTTATGAAAGTTTGGCGAGAAGGAACCATAGATTACAGCTCAGGCGAGCACTTGCCATGAAAATAACGAAAAAGCACAGACAGGCTCGCAACGTCTCTTCTGCGGGAAAGGGGTTACAGAAAAGAGAAAAGGGCATCCCCCACTAGACTACAAAGTCTATTTTGAACTCTGTCATGGAAGATAAAGTGCTTCTAGCAGCTCCTGCCTAGATGTGGTAACAATACTCCATCCTTAAACGTACATGACTTTTATATAGAAAGAGAATAGCATCAGCAGTGAGGTATTTAATGGAGCGGTAGAAGAATCCCACTATTTTCTCAGCGACCTTGGCAACTGATTTGATGTACGTGTTCCAGTTTAGATCAAGAGTAAAAATAAAGTACAGAAGCTTGTGAAAACATGGAGCCTCCCCAAGACGAGAGCCATCCATTTCAATTGATGCCAGACGGGGATCAAGACGTTGATGATGCAAAAAATAGAAGCTTGGTTTTAAATGCATTACAAGTAACCAGCCACCTCTTTCCTCATTGTATCACGTGCTCAAGATCAGAAGAAGGAGAATCAGAGAGAAAGTGGTCATTTACGGTCTTTGGTGAATTGTCATAGATGGTAGTGTTGTCAGCATAAATGTCTACGAATGATCCTAAGATGCAGCACTCCTTCCATTATGTTCACAAGTAAAATTTTCACGGGGATACACACGTTTAAGTATAGTCCCTAATAGATCTGCGTTTTACACACACACACACACACACACGCACACACACACACATATATATATATATATATATATATATATATATAAATTATTTGGTGTATTGATATTCACATGAAAAACACCCTTTTCTATTTATTTAAAGAGAAAATAGAACTTTGTTATATATGGATCGTGGAATTGCATTCACTAGCAAAAGATCTAACTAATTTGCATATATTTTTAAACATTCATTTTAATTAATTCCCTATTAGTTTTTTCGGTTTTCTTATGGTATGATCATCTTTAGTAAACTATTACATGTAATTATATTCATGCAGATATTCTACATGATTTATACTTGCGTAATATTTGCGTAAAAAAGATTAAAATGGACACAAACCTCTTTCTATATATATTTATGTATATGTGCATATTTATGTATACGTGTATGTTTTTGTTTTAAAAAATTTGCCTACCAAATTCCTCGACCAGTTTTTAGTCTACAGAGATGAAACTTAATATATAGGGTATTCGTATCCATGTGAAACTTCAATTAGAATTATAGCCGGGGCAAATCGGTGCAAAAGTGTTAAAATCAAAGAAATGAAATAGTCGAACGACGGCATTACGAATATGCATGCGTAACGTAATAGCTATTATTATTATTATTATTATTATTATATGATATTTTAATTAATTCAGAATCCGTATTTATATTATAATGGACCCAATATATAGTAATGATTTAAAAAGTTTTAAAAAATACCACCACCAGGACTCGAAACTAAAACGTTTAGCTTACGATTTATTTTTTCCTCTGCTGTTAATGACTGAGCTACGAAGATATGTTTGTTGTAAGGCTTAAAATTAAAACGTAAACCAATAGCTACTACGTTATGTATATATATTCGTAATGCTAGCGTTCGACGTACACCTGGCAAATTTCATTTGTTTTGAATTTTCACACTTTTGAATCGATTTTCCCGAGCTAAGCCCCAAATATAAAGTTTCGCATGGGTTCAGATATTTTATATATGAAGTTTCATGTCTGTAGACTAAAAACTCTACGAATAGTTTGGTAGGCAATTTTTTTAAAAAACTCAATAGCGCTATACTAGAGCTATAAATATTTTCTTTTTTATTAGTGAAAAATATTTTTATTTTTGCTTAGTGAAAGATTTTTAAATTTTATTAAGACGCCGATAATTTTTAAAAAATTATAAACCACTATCATAAAACTGTTAACAAAAGCGCAATTCGAAAAAATAAAACAGCATAAAATAATGAGCGTTTATATTAAAAAATAAAATAATCCGTATGCTGGCAAATTTAATCTATATAATTATAAAATTCAAATGACCTTGTAACGATGTATGTAACCCACTTTCCGGTTTACGACATCTGGTTGCGCATGCGCACATGACCTGCGCACTGAAATATTAACGTTATTATTTCGAAATTATTATTTAACATGGGAAGAGTGGGGTTTAAAATAACTTAAGCGTAATACATAAATGAACGATGTAAAAAAAAGAGCAGATATATCAAAATTTGAACTTAACTATATTAAGTATTATTGTATCTGTTCAGTGCACATTTACCTATAAGTATGGCCAACAACTTATAATTCAGTAACCGTAAATGTTTTTTTTCAAAAATAATCAATTATAAAAAACAGAACAACTCATAGAAATATATCTATATTCTTTTTTCATTTTAATATACTTTCATAGAAATGTTTCTGTTGTGTCAAAAAAAAACTATTTTCTTTACGTCACAAGTGTCACGCTCATACATGAATTCCATAGCTAATATAACATACTGACCCAATGGGTCACGGGTAGTCTAGTTAAATTATAATAATGAATATTAGCATAATTTATATCAATATAGGTAACTTAAAAATTAAATTATAAGATTACTGTGAGCCTTAAAAACTTGGCTTCATGATTGTAAAATCTGTAAACATTAACTTAAGGCATAAAATATGTGATTGTAAAATCTAGAAATAATAATACGCATGTTTTAAAAATATTAACAAAACAAAAAAAAAAAAACTTGAAAATTAATCAACAAAAAACAATAAACTAGATTATAATAATACTTGCCGCGAAATCAACTACGAAAGCTCGTAAACCCGAAAGAAAGAAAAAAGAAAATCACGTGTAATAGATAAAACGAAAAACTGGCCACCAAACTACGAATTTCGGTTGATTACTGCATTATCAAGCAAGTATATTCAATCTAAAAATGTAGATAAAGCTTGCTTGCAACTTTATATATATGTTGTTGATAAAAATAAATTAAATGCCAACTGTATTAATTGGAAAAGTCCTATTTGTGGGCTGAAAAACTTTTGAAATATGGTTATTTTATGCACTCATGATCCCAAGTTTGTGCAAGTTATAATTTGATGAACATTTATATCCTTATATACAAACACTATGGGCTGAAACGATTATACGAAATGTTGTGACCAATAAAAAAGGATAAATACTTGTGTATCTATTCCTATTAACATATCTTCAAAGAATATATTAATTCCAGGTTTAAAATATTCAAAAGTACCATCATTGAATTTTAACGAGGCTGATGATATCGCTCGATTAAAAAGAGCACGGTGTTATTTTATTCAATTTAGGTAAATAAAGTTACCATAAGTCGCTACAATAGATTTACTGATTCAGTCTTTAAAGATGTTGCCAAGCAACAAGAGAGCTGCTGTCTTATTCGAGGCACAGCAGTATATATTATTATTATTATTATTATTATTATTATTATTATTATTATTATTATTATTATTATTATTTAATTTAATCACATAAATTAATATACGAAGATACAACTTTATGCGTAAATTTTTAGTATTTACTTCAACAGTGCTCAATACATAGGTAAAGCTAGGTAGTAAGTTACACAGAATATTCCGCATTCGTTTTCGTGAAAATTCGCCAGGCATTAGAATGAAACGCGGAATATTCTGTGTAACTTAATTGCCATATTTATTTTCATAACTTACTCTGTCTGTCTGTCTGTCTTTCTGTCTGTCTGTCTGTCTGTCTCTCTCTCTCTCTCTCTCTCTCTCTCTATATATATATATATATATATATATATATATATATATATATATATATATATATATATATATATATAACACAGGAAAGAAATATGACAAGAGTGAAATATGCATGCAGATATATAACCAATAATGTTTATATAATAAAGAAAATTATACCACACAAACACAAACGCGCACGCACACACACACACACACACACACACACACAAAACGTATACAAGTGTTTTTGATATAAATGTACATAATAATACTTTGATAAGTATGTTTTAACTTAAATAGGGATGGCATAATAGAATTGTAGGGTCTGCGTTCGCGCCTGGCCCCTATATAATGGAAATAGGCACAAACTTTAGTAAAGACTTTTCATATCTATCTGCGTAAGTATACTTTGATAATTATGTTTCAGTTTGAAGAAATATGGTATAATAAAATTATGGGGTGTTCGTTCTCGCCTGACCTCCATAGAATGGAAATATGTCGCAATGTTTAACAAGGGTTTTTAATATAGATCCACAGAATATTGTGATAAGTGTTTTAGTGTGAACAGGTATGGTATAATAAATTATGGGGTTTATCTATTTTATTTTTACTTTCATCATATTTTGCTTTGGTTTTGATACCCCCGAATTCGAAGCTATCTCTTTACAACCCTTCCTTTTCATAAGCTATCATACTTTCATAAATCAGAGTCCATATTCTGTAATCTGTTTTTGAACCCAGTCAACGACAGGTACTTTTGCTAGTATATATATATATATATATATATATATATATATATATATATATATATATATATATATATAGATAGATAGATAGATAGATACAAGAACCCAAGTTTGCCCATCTGGGCAAACTTGAGTCCTTGTACCGGAAAAATATCCAGTAAATAAAACGTTGTTTAGTAAATCGTTATTTCTTGTATTTTTTTTTTACATTTCCATACACCATGGATATAAATTATCACTAAAACATCCGTTGTGTCATAAGCTTCATTTTAGTACCTTACTTTCCTGGGTGGGTTGCCTTTAGGCTGCGATAAACCGCGGCATAAACGCACACAGATAGACAGTAAATCCAACTTACTAAGGGAGATTATAACTTCCGGTGAATACCGGAAAAATATCCAGTAAATAAGGCATTGTTTAGTAAATCGTTGTTATTTTTTTTTTTGCAATTTTTCCAGTTTATTTATTTATTTTTTTTTTTGCATTTCCATACACCAAACATGGATATAAATATGACTAAAACATCCGCTGGGTCATAAGCTTCATTTCGGTAATTTACTTGTCTGGGTGGGTTGCCGTTAGGCTGAGATAAACCGCGTTACACACACACACGCAGACAGACAGACAGTACGAAAATTTATAATAAGATACATACATATATATATATATATGTATATATATTTATATATATATATATATATATATATATATATATATATATATATATATATATATATATATATATATATATGACTGCACGCGTTCTCTCAGGGCTAAACTATTTTTTTTTAATTCATATGTGCTGCTGATAAGGATGAGTACTGAGGATAAGATAGTGTGGCGCTGTATAAACATTCTTTCTTTATTGTATTCTTGTTTTGTAACCCCAGAACATCTGAATTAGTCTGGCGATGAACACATCAATGAGAGAGAAAAATATCTACGGAATCTATTGTTTACTTCCACAACATTTTGTTGTTGACATGGGATGAGGTTCATCAATTTGTTTGTATGAGGGAATTACTGACATAGTAATTACGTAAAGAGAGAGATAGAGAAAGCAAAAGATAGAGAGAGAGAGATGGGAGACAGGGGAAAGCGAGAGACAGATTAACAAATAAAAGAGTACGACAAAGAAATATAGGAAGAGAATCTGAGTGTGTGTAAATTACTGCCATGGTAATTACGTAAATAGAGAAAGAGAGTGACAAAGAGAGGGAGAAAGGGGGGAAGATATAGAAAGCAGGAGACAAACACAGAAAAAGAGGAAGACAAAAAGAAAGAAAGAGAGACGAGTAAGTGGAAACGACGTAAAGAGTGAGAGAAATAGAGAGAAAGAGAGAACGAAAAAGAGAACAATAGAAAGATGCGTTGTGAGAGGGAGGAGCAAACGACTTAATGTTCTTACCACTTAGTTAAATAAATAAATTGTCTGCGTTCAACCGAAGATTGGTTTCCCATTCTGAGAATCGGAAAATGAGTAATTAACGAAGAACAGAAAAAAAAACTCGACAACGAGAAAAAATAAAAGAGAAAAAAGGTAAAAAAAAAAGATAAAGAAAAGTACAAGACAAGCATCTCTTCAAGCAATTAAAAATCATACTCATGTCTAAAACCCCAAAGGTACATTTCTACTCTTTTTCGTACCAGATGTTGGTCACCCTATCAATATAATGGCTATTGTATTTTTTTACATATATTGGTCATTGTTTATATATATATATATATATATATATATATATATATATATATATATATATATATATATATATATGAGATGTAATTTGCTTGAACCATTGTGTGAGATCGGTACGGAGAAGGCTATCTTAATGCGAAGAATGAAATGTAATTGGTACTGAGGAAGAAAAACGAAAAAAAGTGACAATTTGCAAATCAACAAGTATACATATATATATACATGCCTATTAGTACTGAGGATAAGATAGTGTGGCGCTGTATAAACATTCTTTCTTTATTGTAGGCTTTGAATAGATATGTTACATCCACCAGTTGAAAAAGGGTACCCCTTGAAATATATTATGGAAAATTGCCATACACAGTAGATCACTTCAAGTAACACATTGATACTTAATAAAATTATATATATATATATATATATATATATATATATATATATATAGAGAGAGAGAGAGAGAGAGAGAGAGAAAGAAAGAAAGAAAGAAAGAAATAGAGGGACAGAAAGAGGGGGACATATATTTATATATGCTTATTGGTTTGCAAATTGTAACTTGTTTTCGTCTTTCTTACTCAACACTGACTACATTCCATTCCTCGCATTGTGATAGCCTTCTAAATCTTATATATATATATATATATATATATATATATATATATATATATATATATATATATATATATATATACTTGGACATGGATCTAATTTATATGTATATATATATATATATATATATATATATATATATATTTACCATTAAATTATGTTTTGTGTCCCTTCTTTCTTTTATCCCCATCATAGCGCCCCCACGATAAAATAATCTTTCCAATTCTTATCTAATTTTTTTTCTATTTCTAATCTAAATTATTTCAAAATCAGATAATTCCGGCTTTTTCGTTTTTTTTTACGAGAAGCATTTAGTTTCGAAATACCATGCCCTAACGAAGTTTCTCTCTTATTCCTCTTTTTGTAACCCTTATTGACTTGATAATGTTGTAAAGTTCTTATATAACTTAAACGCTTTATTTCCTTAACAACTGAAAAAAATGATTTTTTGACACAATGAAAAGTAATCTGTCTGCACAACAGTTAATTTATTTCCTCCCTCAAAATATTGCCATTGAAATATGAATCCCTGAAAACAAAAGTGAGTATACTACTAAGAAACTGCACCTCTAAAAAGTGAATACAATCCTAAAAGCTATACTCCTAAATGTCTAAATTGAGTACTACTTTTTCCCCCTTCCAAAATGTCATGTGACTCATTAGTGCAATTATGCCATGTGTTCATAGGGAGCAGATGTATTCAAATTTGTAGTGCAGCTCTCACACAGTCTCTTACCAGTCACTTAAAGTTCCAATATGGCACCACATAACAAAGAACTCGCTGGGCATCTTAAGATTGCTAACACCTTTAAACTGAACTGCAGCACAGTAGCTAAGATCATCCAGCATTTAAAAAGAGCAAGGTCCACTCAGAACAGGCCTCGGGTAGGTTGTCCAAAGAAGCTGAGCGCAAATGCTGAGCGTCACATTCAAATGCTTTCTTTGAAAGATCGACGTAGGAGTTCTGTTAGCATTGCCGCAGAGATTAAAGAGGTTTTGGCTCAGCTTGTTAGTGTTCAGACATTACGCCACACACTACATCAAATTGGTATGCATGGCTTTCACTCCAGAAGGAAACCTCTTCTGAAGATAATACACAAGAAAGCCCGCAAACAGTTTGCTGAAGACATGGCAACAAAGTCTATAGATTACTGGAACCATGCCCTATGGTCTTATGAGACGAAATTTAATTTGTTTGGTTTTGATGGCCTTAAGCATGTGTGGGGCGAACAGGTGAAAAGTACAAAGATAAGTGAGCCATGCCTACAGTCAAACATGGTGGTGGATATGTCATGGTCAGGGATTGCATGAGTGATGCAGGTATTGGAGAGTTACATTTCATTGAGGGAAACATGAACTCTAACATGAATTATCAAATACTAATACAGAGCATGATTCCCTCCTTCCAGAAACTTGGTCGCAAAGCAGTGTTCCGGCATGACAATGACGCAAAACACACATCCAAGACAACCACTGCTTTACTGAAGAGGCTGAGTGTAAAGGTGATAGACTGGCCAAACATGCATCCAAACTTGAAGCCAATAGAACATCTTTGGGGCATCCTCAAGCAGAAGGTGCAGGTGCGCAAAGTCTCAAATATCCGTAAGTTCCGCGATGTCATAATTGAAGTGGCTACATGTGAAGCCACACAAAATATTGAGAGTTGTCATGTTGTATGTTAATATTGACAAATTTTCGTCAGGGGTGTACTCACTTTTGTTGCCAGGGATTTAGCTTTTAGTAGCTCTATTTTGAGAGGAAAATAAATGTGTGTTTCTCTCTCTCTATATCTCTCTTTATATATATCTATAATATAAAGCTGTGTGTGTGTGTGTGTTTGTGTGTGTGTGTGGTTACGAATAGGCTCCTATATGGTTGACTATTTTAAAAAACTGATTACATATAATGATAGAAGATTTATCGAGGATAAGGAATGGCTATGTTTGATCTGGCAGAACGGTGGTTCATAAAAATTGTGGTGTCTGCTTCGCGCTTGGCCCGCAAAAAATGGAAATAAAAAATGAAAAAAAAAAAAACGTTTACAAGTGTTTTTGATATAGATGTACATAATAATACTTTGATAAGTATGTTTCAACTTAAATACTGATGGTATAATAAAAATGTGGGGTCTGCATTCGCACTTGTACTCCATGGAAATATGGAACAAACTTTAACAAAGACTTTTCATATCTATTTGCGTAGGTATACTTTGATAATTATGTTTCAGTTTGAAGAAATATGGTATAATACAATTATTGGGTGTTCGTTCGCGCCTTACCTCCATAGAATGTAAATATGTCACAAAGTTTAACAAGGTTTTTTTTAAAGGGGTGAGGTCCACAATAACACCTTAACTTTAATCTTAATTCACGTTAGCATTTATTTTATTTTTTTTTTTAGTTGAATCATATTGTGTCGAATAAATTCACCTCATAAATTCACGTTCAAGTGAAAGCCAAAAAAAAAAAAAAAGTCAGAACTTTAGACAATTCTCGACACGTGGCACTCTTTGGAAAATAGATAAATAGATAAAAATAATAATAAAAAAGAACGTTACTTGTTATCGTGTCAAAAGAAGGAAAAATTCCTGTTCACGTGATTACGTGTCTTTTTAAAAACATTTACATAAGCCTTTTCTTTTTATTTATATATCTGTTTAAGTTTTTTTTTGTCAGTGTGCTAGAAGGAATTCGGTTGATTACAACCCTTTCTGCGTGTTCTTTACATTACAATAGTACAACTCTGAATCCGGCGGCGCAATACTACACCGTTCAATACTGTAAAACTGAAACGAAGCTGTTCTGCTTGAAAAGGGCGCATTTTCTTCTTATTCATATTTATATCGATTGTTTACTTTAAAAAACTAAAGTAAGTACGTGTTTACTTTTTTAATATCCCATTTTGCTGTTTCGGATTATTTACTAAAGTAAGTAAAGCTTCATTATTTTTCAAAACTGTTTTTGTTTCTTTGTTTTTCGATATTTCGTCGATATTATTTAATAAGAGTGTTTAGCAGAAAAGCCAACAAACGACGACCCGAAAAAATAAATATACAAGAAATAAATGTTACCATAGTCAATAAAAGTTCAGCTCATGTTTTTTTTGTTTTGAAATAGTTTTTAATGCTTTTTACTTGAAATAATTTCAGCGAACCGAAATTAAAACGAAATTTGAGGCGATAACTCCTAGATGAATTTTAATATAGACTACACATGCCATAATCGAATATTCCTCAAGCACAAAATAACGGAAAATATATGTATATATATTCCTTACGTTTACGGAACTCTCTTAAATTGTTAACACAGAATGCTCAGGTGCCCCTCCTTCAAATAGAAAACGGGGCTCTCCCTTTCAAAGTCACTGCCATTTTGATTTTTTTTAACCGATTCGTGAATTAAAAAAAAAATTTTTTTTTTACAAACTACTTAAAATACAAACCAATTAACTTTTCTACGATAAAAGTAATTTCTATTGACTATGGTAACATTTATTTCTTGTATATATATATATATATATATATATATATATATATATATATATATATATATATATATATATATATGTATATATAACATTTTCTCTTTGTAAGGAAACATCATTTTGTTGGTCACTCTTGGCTACGAATGGAAACAAAGTTGATATAAAAAAATATATTTTCGCGAAAATTATCTTTACTTTCATCATATTTTACTTAGAGTAACATTTTTGAGTATCAAAACCTATCTCTTTACAGCCTCCTCCTTTTCATAACCTATCATACTTTCATCAATCACAGTCCATTTTCTGTAAGCTGTTTTTGAACCCAGTCAACAACGGGTACTTCTGTTAATATATATATATATATATATATATATATATATATATATATATATATATATATATATATATATATATATAAAGATATTACTTAGGGTAAACTGTATTAGAATTTAAAAATATATTATAATCACAAAAGTACTCTGCTTCAACCGAAAGAATTTTTCAGACGATTAATGTATATGATTATAATTTTTTTTTTAATAAATTCTGTTACAGTTTCTCTTATGTAATATGTTTTGTTATTTTTGTTTGCAGTGGTGTACATTGTGACCTGGTAAATTATGTCTATTGCTAAACAATTATTTTATGAGGGGCAATTTATACTTATTGTACAGTTCATTTTTCTCTTTAGTTTATTTTTTATCGTTTCATGTTATGAAAAGCACATAAAATATAAAATACAGTCTTGTATATCATAATCTTACAATCTTAAGAACTTGAGAATCTCTTGTAGTTGCATGAAAAATCCTAAGATTTGCTAGGATAGGTATATTTTAGAAGATTCGTTTAGATTACTTAACTTAAGTATGTAAATTGCTAAAAATTTCGCATACTGTCGTTATTTTGAGATAAGAGAATGAATAAAGATACCATTATAAAATGATATAGAATATAGTTAGGCATTGTTTATGGAGGCAATAAAAACTAATAAACTTAAATCTAAAAAGAAATTATCCAGGATTTGGAGATGATAGGAGTGGGAGAAGATAGGTGGTATTTATAAGAAATGAAAGTAAAATAGTTTTATATTAAGCTGGTATAACTAGAGCAGTAGAGATGTGTTCTGAATGGTGAATTTAAGCAGTAAAAGCCGCTAATAAACCAATACAAAAATATTTTCTTATAAACGAAGTGATAAAATATCAAATTTCGCAGTTAGCCTAAGAAAATACATTAATACATATAATCTCAATCAATGAATTACAAAAATACGTTCATTTCATTTCTATATTTGAATTTTAACAGACATATTTTTCCCCAAACCAATATTAACTGCGTTCATATCTTTTAAAAACATATTAACGACTATATGACGTTATTAAAAATCGCCTTCTCTTTAACAATGCAAGTTCCCCTTCTTTTTTGAATTTCCAACATCCTTTTCCGTTTCTGAAATTGAACAGTTTCACACGTTGCACATGAAAAATTTTAAAATATTTATAATGGTCTTTTTGTTTTCTTCATCTTATTCATCCAGAAGAAGTCTCGAAATAAAGACGAAACGTTGGTGAAAATATATTTCGGTTTGTTCCTTTTTCTTTCTCTCTCTCTCTTCCTTCCTTTCTCTCTCTCTCTTTACACACACACACACATATATATATATATATATATATATATATATATATATATATATATATATATATATATTTCAGAGTTAGTGTCTGAATAGACATAAAAATATTTAATCGTAGTAGAAGTAATAATACAAGAATTGAAAATATATGCATATGCATATATTTTGTTCCAATATGCGTGCATGGGTCATATATATATATATATATATATATATATATATATATATATATATATATATATATATATATATATATATATATATATATAACTGTGTGTGTGTGTGTGTGTGTGTGTGTGTGTGGCAGTGTACAGCAAACTCAACTGTATCCATGGCATGCTTTTGAACAATTAATTTTCTGTCTGTAAGATATCTCAGCTAAAAACAAAAGTATAAAAAAATTTAGCATCAAATTTTAGAGCAATTTTTACTGAAGAAGAAGAAATAATTTTGTATAAAAAAAAACAAAAAAAATGTTCTTTTGGTTTTCGTCTGTTCGTCAAACAGATGGTAGTTGAATTGGCCGGGTTCACCCAGTCTTTTTTTACGTGTAAAAAAGCAATTAAATGCAGATAGACATATTTAAATATGATATCAAGAGGGTTGCCGAAAGAAATACAAAAACGCTATCGTTAGATATGAGTGTCTGGAGAAGTTTGCTCGACTTCTTGTTAAAAATGGTGAGAATGTAGAAATAGTTATTGCACGTAATAAATGCCAAACACGCCATAAACAAAAGTATAGTTGAGAAAATCGCGAAAGGCTTTGGCAAATTAGTTCTGCGTATTTAATTCTTATCAGAGCTATAATATCTGTTTTTTTTATTTAATTCATTAAAAAAACGTAACAGCTTGCGTTCGGACTCTGATCAATGTTTAGATGTAGCTAATCGCAACAAAATTAACTAGTCTTGACATCCGAAAGTGATTATCAATAAAACAGTTACATATTTGACTCCAAGTTCGTACGTTGCGGCATCTTAAGATCGCAAATATCAGGCAGACATATTTATGGCCTTCTAAAGCACTTACGTTTTGTGCCACACACATAAAACACATATATATATTTATAGGGAGGATTGCTAGTTTAGCCTCACTGAAGAGGTGTGATACAACGACACAGTCTGTACATGACTATATAAGCCGCACTTTTCGGATATATATATATATATATATATATATATATATATATATATATATATATATATATATATATATATACATATATATATATATATATATATAATTTAACTATTACAAAGAAATGCTATTCCAAACATTTACGTGACAGATCCAAAAAAATAGAATTACAAACTTAAGCCCGACAGATTTGGGAAAATGCTGGGTTTAACTTAATCAAGATAAAACAAAAAAGTAAATACTAATTCAAATTGAAACGTGACAAACCGAACTACAAATAGACGGACAAAGCTTTTTATAGTTATACAATGACGCATTTGCATGGAAAAAGAGCGACAAGAAGGGAAAATAAATGGAGCTTTTTATCGGATGTTAAAGAATAAGGAAAAAATGATGGACGAAAGAGGTGAAAGATGGCGAACGGGCGGAAAGGTTTTTAAAAGGAAAATTAAACGACGTGAAATGGAATAAAGATGATAATCTGAAATGGGAAATGAAGAAGAAACGATGAAAAAAAGAAAGAAAAAATTTTAAGAATGGAGGAACAAAAATAAAGGCACGTTCAGATGTGGGATAGAAGGACAAAAAGAGTAGATTGAAGAAGGTGGCACGTTAAGCCGACAATATAACCTTTTTTCTCTTTCGACTAAACAAAAAAAGACATTTCCCCATCATCTAAATTTGGATTTTTACATTAGATTTTTTCAGCGGCCATTTAAAAATGAAGCCTAATGTAACCCTTCTTGTTCAAACTGAGATCACGAATAGATCATGTAGATGAAAAACTTGATTTTGTTATTTACACCTTAAGCGTCACGAAGCAATTATTATTTCATCATCAACGACTAAAGGAATATTATTTCAAATTTACGCGTCACAGATTAAAAAAAGATATTCAAACTTAAGCTTTAAAGATTAGAGAGAATATTTCAAACTTAATTGCTACAGACTAAAGAAAATTTTATTTCTAATTTTCAGTCACCGGTTAAAGAAAATATTCCTTAAAATCCAAGCGTCACGGACTAAAAAAAAATCTAATTGATCAAACTCACCATGTCTGTGTGTCTCTCTGTTTCCAATTTTTAAAAGTGCATGTCCGCTGAGACGCAACGTCGCAGAGCGGCACGATTCTGGTAAAATGATGGCATTTTTAGTGGACCGTTTTTTTAATGGATTTTTAGCCGGTAAAAATAGCAGCTAAGTTGTCAAAATTAAAAGTAAATGGAACTTGGCAGGCGTAAATCACCTAAACGTGTATTTATACTCATACGCATATATATATATATATATATATATATATATATATATATATATATATATATATATATATATATATATGTATATATATATACGTCAGTTCATTTTTAACTATTACTTATCTATCTGACGATAGCTCAAAAAGTAATGACTAAAGCCAGCGCTCTATATGCTTTGGTTTCGATTCTAGCTAATGGCAGCCATGTCATATTATTATTATTGTTGTTGTTGTTACTTTACTTTTGAAATCACTTCTATATATTGAGTACAATATAATATATAATAATCGACAGAGAATTGATTCTATAATAATAAATACGAAATCTCCATAATTTAAATTATATATATATATATATATATATATATATATATATAGTATAAGTATTTTAATCACTAAAATACGTATTAAAATATACCTTAATTTTGAGATTGAGTTATGTTTGGAAACCATTTTTTATAATTGTTTTAATTAGCTATAATTTGTAATTAAGTGAACTAGTCAGCAATGTTTGTCTCTTAACAAAACACACATTTCTCACTTAACACTTGATGTTGGTTCAACCACTCTCTGACATTGATTAATACCTTAGACACTCACACGTAGATATAAACTCCATTGTACAGCACGGCTAGACACACAACTATAAGTATATATCTGTCATATAGATAATTGTGTGTTACGGATACACAACTCCGTTATATTACGATTTACGTTATCACACGTATGAACACGAAAATATAGACGACACAGGTAAAGACATTAAATAAACTCGTTATATAAATGGCTACAAATATAATATAATATATATATCTGTATACATATAAATTAAGTTCAAATATATTTATAAGAACAAAAACGCTTTTTACGTGAGTACAACGTTATAAATAAAATTATATAAAAATTATAGTCTACGGGAATCACTCAACGTTTCGACATTAACTTGGTATCATCGGAATTCCAAATGTATCTTACAAAACACACACACACACACACACACACACACATATATATATATATATATATATATATATATATATATACACATATATATATTCAATATTACGTATTTAATATATTTTATTTTTTATTAAGAAGGTAAAATTTCAAAATAAGCAAAAACGCCACCATTTTGTGAACCAGCTGCGAACACTTTAATGCAGTTTTGGCGCACAATTGCGAGTAAAACTCATTCGAACAACCACGCCGTATCTGATATCACCGGTCACATATTTTTCTCTACAATTAATATCGTGTAAAAAGAAAGCTGAAAAATGAGTCGCAGAACTCCGCTACTTGAAATAGCTTGGAAAAGTAAATGAAGAAGATTTATGGTTTTTATATGAAAAAGTGGCGAATCCTAGATCTGTAAAGGATGAAATTTTTATTGCCATTGGAAAATATGTCACTATTAATAGTACTCAAAAACGGAGGATTTTCCTATTTTGCATGGTAAAAAGTGTAATTTCTTCAGGACTCTGCCCTTTTCTTCGGTCGAGACATACTGGCCCCAGTTGGTTTGGAAACCCGACCGAAACGATACCTCAATGAACAACATCCGTTTAGGTCCACATATTTAAAAAAAAAAAAAATGAATCACACAGTGATTTGGTCTGGTTGTCAAAATTCTGTGGAATTTAACTTAATGTGTTGTACAGCACATCTAGAACACGTCACTTTCAATATATCGGGTGTTTTACGAAGAAATTTATTTAATTCTCCCAGAACACGTTGTCTTCATTTCTATTTTCTACTGCTACTCTCTCTTCTAATAATGCTGATAGACAGTATTAGACATAGACAGAATTCTCGTAAAATTAACGAAATAACTTAGTGTCACTTTTAAAGTTTACGTAAAAACTAAGCTTCAGCACGAATTTTGTAGAAAGAAGATTTCCTTTTTAAATACAGATAAACAGTTGAACAGTATTTAAAAGATATATGTACAAGAACGGAGATACGTTCATAATATACAAGTAGTAAGATGCGTCCATATAAAAGAACGAGTCTGATGGAAATAAGATGCTTTTATATAGAAGAACAGTAAGATACATCCTCTATACAAAAATGGGTAAAATACGTTTATATTACAGGACGGATATTGTGATGCCTCCGTTCAGTCTCAAAAGACAATGGGTACCCCTTTTAATGGTAACCGCGCGAGTAATTTTGTGACAAGGGTTGCGCAATCTCTAACCACTCCTCTCCTGAATCGGCACTGCTTGAGTCTAGTGGTAAGAAGGAGTGCTAGACCACTGGAAACAATACCGATAAGCAGAGAGCACATACAGCACCTGGAATTCCCAAATAATCATTCATTTTAGTACTGACAAGGCTCAAAGTTGCTTAACTTCGGTGAACAACCGGGAACTATTGTGTCAACGTGATTATGCCATATATAAGGACTGACAATATCCGTTCGTATACGAGAACGGGTAAGTTGCCTTCATAAACACGAACGCTTAAGATGCGTCCATATACTAGAACAGGTTAAATGTGTCCGTATTAAAAAAGGGGGAAAGGCGTATTCGTATAAAAAAGAATGTGTCAAATGCATCAATATATAAGAACAGGTAAGATACGTTTATATACAAGAACGGGTAAGATGCGCTGATTCAATCAGTGTATTTAGTGATGAAAATGTTATTCTAAACTTAAATTTAACAAACTTGTGAAATGCTATTTCAGACATATGTAAGATAATAGCCGTGTAGAAGCGTTTAATTATCTGTTATCTCTTTCTTTATCGCTCTCTCTCTCTCTCTCTCTCTCTCTCTCTCTCTCTATATATATATATATATATATATATATATATATATATATATATATATAGATAAAGAAAGAGATAACAGATAATTAAATGCTTCTACACGGCTATTATCTTACATTTCTGAAATTGAACAGCATTTCACAAGTTTGTTAAATTTCAGTTTATTTTCATCACTAAATATATATCTGTATAATTAGCTATCTAGCGATTAGTGGACAACAGAGATTTGAGTCGTCATGTTTTGACAGGTCAAACTCTGGTTATATATATATAAACACGCATTCATCTTGGTTTCCTGGCTTGAAGCGTTTCCTTTAAACAGTCTCTAGCTACCCCAAAGAAGGTTGACGAATCCCCCAGGCAGCAGCTGAAAGACAGAGCGAACATGTATGTCGTCATTGTTTCGTAAATTATATCTTCTGACATGCACACACAAAAACTAGATGCGTTACGGACCGTTACGATAGACATTTAGGTACGAGGACAACAGTCCGTTGTAATACAAACACAACGTACATGCATTTATATATATATATATATATATATATATATATATATATATATATATATGTATATATATATGGCCCATTAATTAGTCGAGAAAATATAAGTATGATTTCGATAATAACACACACCTACACAACATATGTTAATTTGGTCTTTAATATAACATATATCAATTTAATCGTCGTGACCTTCTGTGACCTCACATCCCAGATTAAAAAAAAACGTTTACCACGAAATAAAAGAAGAAAAGCAAACAAACAAAGAAAAGATATAGACACAACGAAATATAAGGGAAAAATATGAGTCACATTTTGAGCTAGACGCAAAGAAAAAAATAGACAAAAGAAATCTATAATGAAAAAAAAACACACACACAAAAAAAAAGCTAAAAAAGAAATTAAAAAAGATATGAAATAAAATACAACGAAAAAAGAGAGAAGGAAACATACAGAATCAACAGCGAAAAATACGCGTAATGTCGAAAAAAAAAGAAACGTTAAATGTTCGACAAAATGGTGTTTTGTTTTCTAGTGTTATCTGAAAGAAAGAGAAAAAAAGTCGTTTTTAATGTGTGTTTATAAGTAAATAAAGTAACTGGATTTATAATTGTTTTGTTTTTAAATGATTAGTGATTGTTTAGCTGTGTTATAAGAATATTGTTTAATTTTGTCATTTGTTAATTATGTATTAAACATGTGTGTTTAATTAAAAAAGTAGCGAAAGAAAAAAAAAGAAAGTGAGAAGTCACCGTACGATAGCTGATGAAAAAGAGAAAAAAAGGAAGGGGTCGCTGGCCGCGAGCGACTGCTGCTGCAGTGTACCTGGTGACACGTATATATTTGTATGTGAAACACGAAGTATAAGTATAAGTTTGGTATAACGGTGGCGCTTGGTAAAATGACTTTTTAGGAAGAAACGATGTAAGTGATTCCGAATTTGGTTATTGAAATTTTTACTGTGTTTTTGATATATTTTTTAAGAAATTGAAGATTCCCATTGTTGGATGACCCTTTACGCAAACAGTTGTTCTTTAATATGGAAGTAGCGCGGGCGTCTCTTCCACTGTTTTATTACTAATTAAAAGGACTAATTGGAATGTTTTTAATGAAAAGTAGGTGAACGACTGTATGTGTTTTTACACCATTTTTGTACAATTTTTTTGTTTTTTATTGCTTTGTATTATATAGTATTGTGCAGGTGGCGCGAGTCGAATTGATCTTGGCATGTGGGCATACTTAAATTCATGAGTAATTGTTAAAAAGAAAAGAAACCCGACAAAATATTTAAGCGATATACCGAGAAAGGGAATAGAAAAAAGAAAAAAAATACACGCTACCGGGTTATGAGAAAGGGGCCAGCGAGTTTATCTTAAGTTTTGGAAGGGTCAGAGCTCAGTCGGGGTTTATTCTAGTTTTCGATAGAGTGTCACGTGTATTTTTTGTTTTGATGTTTTTCGTATGATTTTTCTCCAAATTCGTGTAGATTTGGCGGGAGGCATAGGAAAATGCACTCGTATTGTTATAAGGAAAATCCATTATCTCTTAGAGGTCATGTGCTTATGGAAATAGCATTATAGCTGTGACGGATAGATCGTCGAGATCTCCGCATGACCTTAAGATGCAAATGGTGCCACGCAGACGGTCTTTAGCCGTTTGTAAAGTTTCATTCTTGAGGATCAAGGGTACCCTAATGTTATGTGTGGAAAACCATGATGGCGACCTCTTAGTTGTGATGAGACGTTTTGACCGATTGAGATGTTTCCATAGGGGGACTGGTAGTATCAAGATACCTGGTTAGGGCCTTTAAAGTTGTATGAAAGGGAAGTTCTCTGATTTTGGTTACCTCAACACTCCAGCTGGAGATGAAAATTCCACATGATACCTCGCCGCTAGTAAAGGATCCACTAGGCACCGTAGGGGTGGTGCAAATTTTTAGGTTAGTTAGAGTATGGATTGCTTACTTTCCATGAATTTGGTCGGACGGTCGTGCCCCCCCCCCGGATATGGAGAAGTCCGAGTAAAGCTGTATGTTAAATGGTATCTTCGGAAATTAGTGTGCTGACCACCAGATAGGCTGTAGAAGGGGTTTTCTACTTTGTACCCCAGAGTTAATAGAATGATCGAATCTCGATGATGACAGAGGGTGTAATGCTTGGGGTGTTGAACTTTTTTGGTGCAATCTGTGGAAAGAAGAGCTTGTCTATAAAACCAGAGATGATTATCCGTCCATGTTGATGAGGCAAATGGTCTCGATGTGTGTTGTTTTGGCTGATTGTCGAGGATTTTATCGACCGCAAGTAGTGTCGATGGGAGTGGAGAAACGCTCCTGGAATTAAAATTTGGTTTTACTAAGAGGCCACGAGGTCATAGATGACTGAGTCCTAGTTTCAACATGGCTAAAAAATTAGCGCTATAAGGCATTGATTGTGGATTTTATTTTACAGTGGATCATGGTATGACAGCTTTTTTTGCCAGCGAGGTAGGCATATGTAATTCCTGTTAATTTAAAGGACAGGAGTAGAAAATGTATGTCTTCCTCATACATTTTGATAAAAAGGGGTGAAAGAATGTTAGATAATAGCTGTGTCTTTATCTATCTATCTATCTATCTATTTATCTACTTAGCGATGAGTGGACAACAAGATTTTGACAGGTCAAACTCTGTAACCTGGAAGATGCGAACTAGGCCCGGGCGTGACGTGTTACATGTCACTTGTATCGGTTTTTGCAAAGCGACACGTGATTACGAAGGAATCTGATTTTATCAATTTTGATCCCAACGTTAAGCCTCAGAATCATTTTGTAGAACTCGTTTTGAAAAGAGGCAATGCTAAAATCTCGCTAAGGAACAATAAAGGTGAACTTTATTTCTGTATTCTAGAAAACGCTCTTCTAATCCCGAAATTTAAACAAAACATTTTCTGTACAAGCTGCCATTAAACAAGGTGAAAATATAAACTTTAGCCGCAATAAATAAAAACTGGTGTAACCGAATGTATTCGACATTAAAGAAAATGGAAGACTATATTATTTAAATAGCGTAGTCCAAACAAAACTTGCCTGTCATGATTTACTGACATCGCATAAAATTCTTGGGCACTGCAATATTCCTGATATCAAAAAGTTGCCGACTGTGGTTGACGGAATGAAAATAATTTTTTTTTTAAACTTTTACTTCAACGTTTGTACGCAGGGGGAAATGACAAACTACCAAAACAAGATACCAGACAAGAAGGCCAAAAAGAAAAAAAACCCTATCACTAGTGCATTGTGACTTGAACGGTCCGGTGGAACTGATGGCCAGAGAACATTATAGTTGAATTCTGTTGATGACCATTCGGATTTAATAATGGTTTATTTTTTTAAAGAACAAATCTGATACCCTGCTAGCAACAAAATTTTTTTTAGCCGACATGGCTCCCTACAGTGAAGTAAAGTGTATTCGCTCTGACAACGGTACGGAATTCACTAATAAAGACTTTGAACTTTACTAATTAACTATCGTATCAGGCATAAAAATTCGGCCCCTAAATCGCCACACCAAAACAGGACTGCGGAAAGAGCATAGGGACACTTTTTGAAATAGCAAAATGTCTACTCATTGAATCAAAACTCCCCCAAAACCTCAGCACGTACGCATAAGGTGCTTTAATCAAAAAACCATCTAAAGGCCCGTATGAAGCTTTCTGTAATAGAAAACTAAATTTAAGCCGAATGCATGTATTTGGTGCAACTTGCTTCGCATATATAGATAAAAATACTAAATTAAATATTAAAACCGATAGAGGTATATTTCTTGGATACGATAAAAACAGTCAAGCCAATTTAGTATTTTTTCCAGAGAAAAATAAAATAAAAAGAATTCGATGTGTAAAATTCACAGACACGTTTAATTTTAAAGACGAAACTCCATCATATGAAGAGGATGAAATTATATTTTCTAAATTATTAAAACAAATGAAGACAATGAAGATGACGGATACAAAAGTATCCATCATGATCATGATGATGATCATGATGTTAAAGTCGAAAGATATCCCAAAAGAAATAGAAGACGGCCCGATTTTTTTGTGGTCGACAATATGAAAGATTATCAAATCGACTATTGCTATTCCATGGAAAATACGCCTAAAAGTTTTAACGAGACAATTCATTTAGAACATTGTGATCAATGGAAATCAGCAATGAAAAATGGAATAGATGCTTTTACAGAAAACAATACCTATTCGGTAGTACCTCTCCCAAAAGATAAAAATGTCATTTATACAAGATGGGTCTTTACAAAAAAGACTACAGCATCAGGCGTTAAACAGTACAAAGCTAGATTTGTTGCTAAAGGATACTCTCAGATTTACGGTGTAGAATATTTTTTACGTTTTCACCGACCACGTACCTAACGACAATCAGAATCATTAGAACAAAATATCGCTGATGTATTCACGAAACCCGCAATAAAGTTAAAGCATTTTGCCTCAAAACTTGTTGGAGGATTTGACTTTGAATAACTTTTGACGGGCCTGTATGTATATAAATTTCTATATATTGAAAAATGTCCTGGGCAACGTTAAACTGCATCTATTTTGTTTCTTTGTATTAATACTTTAACCTACTAATGCGTAATTAATACGTAGATCGGATTTTCAGATTCAGAAATCACTCGGTAATCCCTTGAGGACCATGGAGATTAACAGACTGTTGCTAATAACTTCACCAGACATTTTAAAAGAATTTGCGGTGGTTTCAGTTCTTATAATATAATCTGTAATTGTTTCCGCTTCCATTCGTTTTGGAGAGGTAAGTTCAGTATATAAAGAAATAATTTTGGGTTTTCATTTCCATAACTAATGCTCTCTCAATATGTTTAATGCTTTGCAGCCATGGTCCAGGGCTTCTCTCATGACCAGTGATAGACTTCGGTCATCTAAGCAATGTATTAATTCCGCAAATACAGTTGCGTTCTTTTCAATGAAGTCGGGGTCGTTTCTGCTTTCAGGTTGTGCCTGAAGTACTTTGTGTAGCTTTTGAATTCGTAGATATCTTAAAAATTTCACTTGCCACAATTCGAATTTCGATTCGGATCCATAGAAATAAAGATGCACAGTGGGCCCATAACCTCTTGAGTTTAAAGCCATGTTTAGTTTCAGAATAATTTTCCGATGGTTAGTTGTTCTATACAAGTCTGGGAGATGACTGGTTCTCAGTAGACAGTTCTTGAGTTGGAAGCTACAGACAAAAAGATTCTTCCTGTGTTGACACGAAGAAAACACATGCAAAGTTGCTACCAAAAAGGTTTAATTTTATGGAACAATTCTGGTTTCTGATTGGTTGGTAGTAGAACGTGAATTAACTTGATGCATCAGTTCCTAGCAGCATCGTTTATAAATAGAATCTCCGAACTGTAAGGGGCCATACACTCTCATTAGCTCAAAAATATTGCAACAGTTGGAGTTGGACCCGAGGCGTCAAACAAGTAAGATGGGTTAAGATAGTCTCCTCATGAGGATAAGCTAAGATTCACTCCAGTTCTGCTGTGACGAGATGCCTGGGGAATACATAAAATATATATAAAAGCACTCATTCATCTTGATTCCCTGTCTTGAAGCGTTTCCATTAAACACGTTCCAGCTTCCCCAAACGGTTAACGAATCCTCTATGCAGCGGCTAAAAGACAGAGGCGGTCAAAAGCGAACAGGTATGTCGTCATTGTATCGTGTATTATATGTTCTGACACGCACACACAAAACTAGACGAGTCACG
>NC_136483.1:39386631-39449131 GCF_053919585.1 Euprymna scolopes | reverse complement strand
AGTAAATTGTATATATATATATTTTTTAATTATTTGAACTATTATCCTCATAGAAGATGAGGATAATAATCCAAATGATTAAAAAAAAAACAGTTTAAACTATTTGTTGGTGTCGGTTTATAAAAATTATAAAAATTAATTGCTACGATATAAGTTTTCTTTTAGTCCAGGCGAGAAAGTTCTCGACATTTCTTCAGAGTCCAGCTTCAAGAGTTTTCAATTCTGCAGCCACTACAGTGATCATGGTGAATCCAACATCCGCATATAAAGACAGCGTTTACGTGGAGAAAGTTGATTTTGTAGATTTCCATTTAAGACTGCTAGGTCATATGAAAACTTTATTAAAATTATTTTATAGCAGAACTGAATTGTTTTGTCTGTATATATCTATTATCATTTTACTCACAATAAGTTCTCACACAGGTCATCATAAAGCATTGCTTACTGACACACAACCGAAGATGTTTCCTAAAGTCCGGGTGACAACAAGTCTTCCCAGATTTTCAGTACTCTCCACCTCTGTCGGTAATCTTTGCGTTATCGCAACGGCCACTTGTGATTGATTTCTTGCTGGCAATGACAATTGGTCATCGCTGGAATTTGGGTGGTAACACGCCTCTCCAAAGTCTCAATCCTCTTGGCACTCATCGAGTGGAGGTCTAGTTAGTAGTTTTTCTCCTCGATCTTTCAGTCCTCTTCGAACCTTCCCGGCTATTTGGTGTGATGACAGTTGATACTGAAACTACATTTTGGAGAGGGAGGAATGTAGTTATATTAAAATTTTATTATTATTATTATTATTATTATTATTATTATTATTATTTAGTAGACGATTACCCGTGATCCGTTCGATCAACGTTGGTACATTGTACAGTTTTCTCCTTTTCTTCTTCCTTTGATCCATTTTCTCCACGTACTCCGCTTCTATTCTTCTCTTTATTTTCTTTACGCCATTTATTTATGTTATTTTCTTATGTCTCTGCTGCCATAACTATTAGACTACTCTCCTCTCACTACTTCTCGTCTCATTCGGGATTCAGCGTTTGCTGCTACAGCTCTCTTATTCAATTTTATTTACGTTATTTCTTTATTTACGTCATCCTTTTATATTGTTGCTACTATCTCCTCTATTATCCTCCTTCCATCGCTTTTTGTGCCATTCGCCATTCGTGCCACTATTTAAAACATTCAATTTGCAACCAATTTACCAATAAAGATTATCAGTTTTAGTATTATATAGACTAGAAGGTCCACCCGGCGTTGATCGTTAAAAGAACTCTGAAAATTATGTTTTCATTTTTATAATGTTTTGGAATTTTCAAGTTTTTAATTTCTTCTTTATTTGTGTCATTTATTTATTTATGTCGTCCTCTTTCAATTATGCTGCTATGCAATATTTTGGAAAAAATCTAGCCGAACATTGTTTACAATAAAAACGGAAACAATTTACTATAGAGTACATACAGCTTCTTATATTGCTCATTTTTACTATTGATATAAAATAATTATTGTCTTATAAATCGATATTTGATCAGTTATTATTGTCCGCAAATTGGGGTACAATTTAAGAAATTACGGATTATAGGACGGCGTCTGCTTTACGAATCTATCGGTGTATGTTTTTGTTCTGTAATATATATTTATATAACACTGAAGTCAGTTTTGTTATCGATATAGTCTCTCCAACAAAATCAATATTTCAATCTGAATAGCCAGTTTTTCTTGTTGATCGTATCACTGCGTTTTTCTTTATGATAAAATGTAATTCGATTTAATTCATCTTAGAAAATACTTTATCCAACTCGGAATACTTTTCAGATGAATCCCATCTTTGTTATTAACAAAAATGTAAATAAAATGGGCGTTATTTAATCAATTTTGTTGCTTATAAATAACACTTATAATAAAAAAATTTCCATATAAAAACAGAGGTAGAAACAGGTCGAAAATCTCCGTAAGGTTTCTGTTTTCATTTCTAATGCAAATTTTGCAATTGTTTCTACTTTACAATATTTTTAAAACAAATAATTCATAGTTTGTATTACTTGTTTGGATCGGACTATTATTTCCACTTTGTATGTAATTTGTGCAACGTTTTGGTCGGTGTAGCCACTGACCTTAGTCAGGCATGCTGGTCACGATCTTCCAATCTTCCAAGATGACGCATCTTGGGTTTTATTTGTGAAACATTTCGGTCGGTGTGGCATTTGCCAAGTATGTTGATGAAAGTAAGAGACTAAACCGACCGGAACGTTGCAAAAATAACACTCAAGATTCACCATCTTGGAAGATGGTGACCAGCATGGCTGACGAAGGTAAGAGGCTACACCGACCAAAATGTTGCACAAATAACACTCAAAGTGAAAACAATAGTCCGATCAAAGCAAGTAATACAAACAATCAGCCATTATCTAAAAAGTTCAGAACTAAAATAACTCATAGTTTACAATGAAAACACGCCAAACGAAGAAAAACTTAGATACAATTTACTGTAGAACACATACAGCTTCCCATATTGTTATTTTTACTATTGATGTAAAATAATTATTGTCTTATAAATCTACATTTTTATCCGTTATCATTATTTTGTCTGCGGATTAGAGTACAATTTAAGAAAATACGAGTGTCTGATAAATCTACCAATGTTTGTTTTTGTACAATCCTGGGTTAAACACATTTTTCGCTAAAAGGTTTGTAAAGCAAACCTTAACGTTTGGACTTGTTATGTGTTTATGGGCATATTTAGGTATGCGTGGGTGCATAAACGTATATAAGAATGTTTTTAACCCGATTTTTACACTTGAATGACAACGTTAGTGGAAGGTTTCTAAAAACCTGTGTGGTGTCATCTTTGGACAGGAAAACAGTCATATGCTCCCTAAAATGGAGTCACTACGCTCCATTAGATCCGTTAATCCGTTCATACAATGTCGCATTGCCCCCATTAACTGCAATTGAACAAACAGTGGCCAACATTTCTGCATATTAATAAGTCGCTTCGTAAACAGAGACAGAATGATAGAAAAACATATTAACAGAAAGAAAAACATGACACATTCGTTTTAACGGCTTCGTAAGGGCTGAGAAGGAACGTTTAAAAGAACGCGTGATTGAAGAGAGATTTTCTTTGCTTCGTTATGTTTTTGTATCCATCGTAGACGCTAATTGTGCCCTTTAACTCTGTTTATCAATTTGGTTAGTGCATACAAGAAAGTGTTAATCTATAACGTGTATATATATATATATATATATATATATATATATAAAATAAAATTTACGTGATTTCCTTGGAATTTACTTGTGCAAATGGAAACTCAATTAACTTTCTTGGAGTTATATTTTTGGATTTTACTGTCATTGGATTATTCACCTTTCACCAGACTATCCATTCAGGTGTAATCACCTTTTTGTTCACCATATTCCCTGTGCTTCACTTTTTGTTATTAAGTAAGATCTTTGACTTACTTGTTGTTTCATCAAATATTTTTATATGCAAAATCCGATGCCACATTTTGCTAATTCCTACCCTCTGGTGAGAAGGAAAGTATTTCTTCGAAACTCCGCGGATTAAGGACTATCCACTTATCAAGTGTTTCCTTTTCAGATTAAATATGTTTTTAACTCTTTTTCCAAGTGTTTTTTACATGTTTTATTAACTGTTTGCTCTTATATATATATATATATATATATATATATATATATATATATATGTGTGTGTGTGTGTGTGTGTGTGTGTGTCTGTGTGTGTGTGTCTGTGTGTGTGTGTTCATGCTGTAATGCTTGTTGTCGTCGTTTAAGACCAATGAGCTCATTTTTCGTTCATTTTCAGAATAAGTCCTGTTTTGTTTTGTTTTATTTAATTTAATGCTTTAAAAATTAGCATTACAAAACTTACACGACTTATGTGCCCTGAGGTTTTAGTGTTTCTCCTGAAAGATTTATTGTTACTAAGCTGTATAAATTGAACAATCTGCGTGATGATTAGTTTTAGAAATATTCCTCTAGTCATTTGATTAGACAGATTAGCAAGAAACAGACATTCGCCATTACACTGCTGACTACACACATCTAAACTTAGACATGCATACGGTCTACCACCGATATTGAACAACTAGATCTTATAAATACAGCAGAAATTAAATCTATATTTATTGATATGCCTCTATGTAATAAATCACAGAAAATATATATTTCATTCGAAATTGTTATTTCTTTCTGCAGTTTATAAAACTATTTTTATCAAAACGTTAAAATGCAATTCGAGTTAATTACTTTCAGAAAATATCTTATTCTGTCCGGAATATTTTTTTTTCAAAAACAAGCCATTTTTGTTTAGCGGAAAAATGTAAATTTAAAATGGAAGCAACCGAGAATAAAAGTAATACATTCTTTCGTTATTATTAATACATAAACGTTAAATAATATATTTATATTTTTATACATGTAGCGAAAATTGTGGGAACGCAAGCTTAAACAGCCTCGGTGTGCGTCATGATGTTGAAAAGGGTCCAAGATAGCGCCTGCGGCCTTATATAATAATGTAGTCTTGCACAATCTCGTGTGCTCTCGCGTACGTATGCAAATTTAGAGGACGCTGTCTTTTATAAAAACAGGCCACTGGAGCAGATGGGACATACGTGAAAACGAGTCTACAGAAAGTACTGACGGACGACGCTGCTGCAGTGAGCTGAGGTTTTGTGTACTCTTTTTTCTTTGTAACAACAATTCATGTAGCAAAAGTTTTGTCAGTAATCTGGACTCTTTGAAATTTCGCTGCAGCATCGTGTGAGATAGCATATTTTTTTAGTCGGCGCAACCAACATGGCTGCCTGTAACATTGCAGATTAAAAAGTAATAACTTATACGCACATGTAACAGGTAGTATGTGTACTTAAGCCATGTTTTTGTAACACAAATATTTAGGTAACACCAAACGCTATCCACGGAAATTAAAAAATATCATACTTAAACACTATGAAAGTAACTTGTCCAATGTTAACTAAACCGCAGATAACATTTGCACGGAAATTTTCTAAAAGTAATGTTCCAAATTTGATTAAAGAAAAAACAAAATCATCTGCAAAGATTGGTTCTTTATATGTCGAAAATTCTTTATATGTCGAAAATTCATTGATTCGTGTATTACGCTCGTTCTTCGTACTATTTCCGATTAACATCTTTTTTGTTTTCGTTGTCTTTCTTTCACAGCATTGATTTATTTTGGTGTTACTATCGTTTATCGTTCCGTTACTCACTACAAATCAACCACGCTTGCAATGACGCCTAAATATTTTTCAAACTAATGTCGACTTCGTTTGGCTTATTTCCAGCGAGATGAAATTTAACTAAAACTTGTATTAATTTATGTGCATATGTGTGTATTAATTTCTTTTTTATTCAGTTTTCCATTCCCCTTTTTAGAATATGCCTAGACATCGATTCTATTGCGATAGCAACAAAGCATTCTAACGTTTTTCTTTTATTAGCATAATTCCACAACAGTAACCTTTTACTACATTTCGTTTTTCATCTGCCTCTGATTCCTCCTTTTGAATTCGCTTTCAATGGCGATCGAAGCATTCTATCTTACGCATTTTTCATTTGCTATTTTAGCGAAAACTGTTATTAGTTATTTGTTTAGCGTGTTTACTTTTTCATTCATTTGCCATTCTCCCTGCTCATGCATTTTGCCCTTACTTTTTTTACAAGACGATGCAATCTATAATATGTATTTTTTTTTTGTTTTTTTTTTGTAATTTTCGTCTTTCGCCCCATTTTGCATTTTTATTTTGAGAACAAGCTTAGAAGAGGATTTGATTGCGGTGACGACCAAAAGTTCTAACTTATGCATTTTTAGTGATAACTTTAACAGCGAAAATGTGCATTCGTCTCTGTGTTTTTATTTCGTTTCTGTTCCGATTCTGATACCTTGTTTTCAAATAATTAGAAAAGCAGATTCACTCACGATGGCAATCTTAATACCACTGATGCCGAGCATGGCGTTTTGGCATCGGTTTGGCTGGAGAACATGCCGCAGAGTGACAAATACGTTACACCACCGCCTTCGGGATTTGATTGGTCAATTAATCTTACAAGAAAGTTCACCCATCCTTTGATTTTGGTATGTTATGTTACTGAGTGTCTAACCACCTTCCTCACAAAACGATTCTGATGAATGGAGAAAAGGATTAACTACGTGGTAGGTACGACCATTAGCACTTTGAGTGACATGGCATAGACTGTTGTTGCAGTATATAAATCTTTAATGCTTCCACCACACCATTTGTTGTGATTAGGTGCCTTTAAAAAGTTTCAAGATTTTTTTTGTACAGGAATTTAAAATTGTCGTAGACTCTTGAAAATTCAATATGTTATTGCTATAAATCTTATGAGATGACTGACAAATTTTTATAATTTCAGGTTCAAGTGAACAGCTACAGCAGGAATTGGAATACGCCCTTCTAAATCCTGTTTTAAACTTGGGAAAATGTCATAGAAACGTATGGAATTATTCAGACTGCTTTTGGACTATCTGCATGAATCGACCATCAGTTTTTGAGTAGCATAAGAGAGTCAAAGAAGGCAGGGAGTCCGGGATAAATGACGAGAGGTGTGTAAGGAGTAAGGAAGTCAGAACACCAGATTCGATTATCTAAATAATAAATTTCATGTCTATAGAGACAATAAGTGCACACTTTGTTGGTACAGTATGAAAACTGTATACACAATTATTCGCGAGGAACTGAAGATGCGGAAGATTTGCACTAATGCACCAGTCCACAAATAACAGGTTATTTTATTTGGGCAATAAGACAGTTCCTCATTCTTCCTACAGTGCAGATGTTGTTCTCCTGTGACTTTTGGTTATTCCCTAAGCTAAAGGAAAACCTTAGAGACTATAGTTATGAGACAATTGAGGAGATGAAAGAGGCCGTGATGAGAGTTATTGATACGTTCACACATAAGGATTTCCATGGGGCCTTCTAGAAGTTGTTGGTACAGTACAACAAGTGCATTGGAACCAAGATTTCATATGTATACTATCAATAAAAGTGTCCATAGGAAAACAATCTGGAAACTTATTGAAGGCACGTCATATATATTTCTCTACAATTATGTAAATGCAACTTTATCTGTGTGTGAGTTTATTCCTTAAAGACTTCGAAATAGCTGAACATATATTTTTAAAAATTACAGAACTTTAGTGTATAAGTCTGGGGATGATCTTAGTTAAGTTTTGTCTCAGAATATCCATGACAATTATCGATAATCGATAACAGAAATTTAATTTATCTATCATCGGTAAAGCCATGTTTTTCATGTCGTCGCTTAGCAACAATGATAGAACAACGGGCCGTGAAAATTCTACTGTGGGTAAGTTGATAGCGTGCTTTTTTTTTTTGCATAACGTGATCAATAGCTTAAACTCCGCATGTAAATTTCTTAATGTTTTTTCATTAACTAGAAAGAAGTTTATATATATATATATATATATATATATATATATATATATATATATATATATATATATATATATAATATAAAACTGAACGTCTGTGTGTGTGTCTGGTCACGAATAGGCTCCTATAGGGTTGACTATTTTAAAAAAACTGATTACATATAATGATAGAAGATGTATCGAGGATTAGAAATGGGTATGTTTGATCTGACAGAACGGTGGTTCATTAAAATTGTGGGGTCTGCGTTCGCGCCTGGCCCCCAAAATATGGAAATAAAAAATGAAAAAAAAACATTAACAACGGTTTTTGATATAGATGTACATAAGAATACTTTGATACGTATGTTTCAACTTAAATAGGGATGGTATAATAAAATTGTGGGGTCTGCGTTCGCGCCGGTACTCCATGGAAATATGGAACAAACTTTAACAAAGACGTTTCATATCTATTTGCGTAAGTATACTTTGATAATTATGTTTCAGTTTGAAAAAATATGGTATAATACAATTATTGGGTGTTCGTTCGCGCCTGGCCTCCATAGAATGTAAATATGTCACAAAGTTTTACAAGGTTTTTAAAAGGGGTGAGGGTCCACAATAACACCTTAACTTTAATCTTAATTCACGTTAGCTTTTATTTATTTTTTTGAGTTGAATCATATTGTGTCGAATAAATTCACCTAAAAAATGCACGTTCTTATTAAAGTGAAAGCCAAAAAAAAAGTCGAAACTTTAGACAATTCTCGACACAAATTTTGCATAACTCTGTTTTTTTCCTTCTCCATTTGCACGTGGCACTGTTTGGAAAATAGAAAAATAGATAAATAGATAAATAATAAATATAAGAACGTTACTTGTTATCGTGTCAAAAGAAGGAAAAAATCCTGCTCACGTGATTACGTGTCTTTTTAAAAACATTTACATAAGCTTTTTATTTTTATTTATATATCTCTTTAAGCTTTTTTTGTCAGTGTACTAGAAGCAATTAAGTTGATTACAACCCTTTCTGTGTGTTCTTTACATTACAATAGTACAACCCTGAATCCGACGGCGCAATACTACACCGTTCAATACTGTAAAACTGAAATGAAGCCGTTCTGCTTGAAAAGGGCGCATTTTCCTCATATTCATATTTATATCGATTCTTTGCTTTAAAAACTAAAGTAATTACGTGTTTACTTTTTTAATATCCCATTTTGCTGTTTCGGATTATTTTACTAAAGTAAGTAAAGCTTCATTATTTTTCAAAACTGTTTTTGTTTCTTTGTTTTTCGATATTTCGTGGATATTATTTAGTAAGAGTGTTTAGCAGAAAAACCAACAAACGACGACCCGAAAAAATAAATATACAAGAAATAAATGTTACCATAGTCAATAAAAGTTCAGCTCATGTTTTTTTTTGTTTTGAAATAGTTTTTAATGCTCTTTACTTGAAATAATTTCAGCGAACCGAAATTAAAACGAAATTTGAGGCGATAACTACTTAGATGAATTTTAATATAGACTATACATGCCATAATCGAATATTCCTCAAGCACAAAATAACGGAAAACATTAAAATATGTTTATAAATATTCCTTACGTTTACGGAACTCTCTTAAATTGTTAACATAGAATGCTCAAATTGAAAACGGAGCTCTCCATTTCAAAGTCGCTGCCATTTTGATTTTTTTTTAACCCGATTCGTGAATTAAAAAAATTTTTTTTACAGACTACTTAAAAATACAAACCAATGCATTTTTCTACGATAAAAGTAATTTCTATTGACTATGGTAACATTTATTTCTTATATATTTATATTATATATATATATATATATAACATTTTCGCTTTGTAAGGAAAAATCATTTTGTTGGTCACTCTTGGCTACGAATGGAAACAAAGTTGATATAAAAAATATATTTTCACGAAAATTATCCTTACTTTCATCATATTTTGCTTAGGGTAACATTTTTGAGTATACAACACCTATCTCTTTACAACCCCCTCCTTTTCATAACCTATCATACTTTCATCAATCACAGTCCATTTTCTTTAGGCTGTTTATGAACCCAGTCAACAACGGGTACTTCAGCTAGTATATATATATATATATATATATATATACACATACATTTATATATATATATATATGTATATATACACACTTTTTTCTTCATAAATTTTGGTTACGGTTTCGATTGAAGCTGATGCACACAGGTCATATGGATATATTTTTTATTTTATTTTTAAAATCACAAATTCATAATATAAAAAATTGATAGAAAATTGACTCTAATAATAAAATATAGGAAATCTGCATAAATTAAAATATCATATTTAGGCGTATTTTACGGCCGGGTTACGCTGGGCGTCCCTGCTCGTGTATATATATATATATATATATATATATATATATATATATATATATATATATATATATATATGTGGGTATGTGTGTGTGTGTGTCTGTGTGTGTGTGTGTGTGTGTGTGTGTGTGTGAGGGTTTTTTTTCTTCAATATGAATAAAGAAAAAACCGGCTTTATTTATCCGCGGATATCGTATATTTTAATGAGTACCCACCGAAACATCGTTATGTTAGTGTCAGTTATATATATATATATATATATATATATATATATATATATATATATATATATATATATATATATATATATATGTGTGTGTGTGTGTGTGTGTGTGTGTGTGTGTGTGTGTGTGTGTGTGTGTATATATTTAAATTCATATGGAAATAATATTATTATAAAAAATATAAAGGCATTTTGTCCCAAATCCTTTGTTGAGAAATCTCTTTTCTTTGTAAGCCAATCAATCTATTTCAATCTCTATGTTAGTTAGATCCAAGGAATTTCTGTCGCTTTTAATATTTTTTGTCGAAGTCGTCTGTTACTTACCGTGAAATATAGTTTTGCGGATTTTAAAAGAAAACATTAATTTTTCTCATGCCTCCCCAGCAATGTTGATCAGACACAACAACTCGAATAAAAATGAAACATTCCGAACAACTAAATCTTTTTTTGCTGCAAATTTATTCTTCCCTTGGATATTTTATTAAAAAATATTACCTTTCCTTCATATATATATATATATATATATATATATATATATATATATATATATATATATATATATATATATATATATATACACTCTGTACCCTGCCACGCGTTGCTATGGCTGAAATTGGCGCAATGGAAAAAGTTCCAAAATGAGAAAATGCATGTTTCTTATAGGTTTTATTTCACATTTCGTATGGGTACACAGTTTTTGTTTTTCCATTTTCTTAGCTGATGTAGAGATTTTCTTGTTTGGTGACTCTTGAACACATAACATAAATTTTTCATGTGAAAAAACAGTCAGTGTGAAGCTATAAGCCATACAATTGTAAAGATTGTTCCCTGAGCTTTGTTGATGGTTATTTCAAACGACAATAAAATTGTAAAATGCAGTTTCCTAAAGTGTAATGGTGTATCCGGTGGAATCATAGGAATGCGTGGAATGAAGATATATCTACCTGTGAAAGGTCCTGTTAAGATTGTTATTTCTATGTTATTGTTTGTTAATTTTTTTACTGCAGGCCATGTACCATTGCAAAGCCTGGATTGGTTTATATTTCACAAAATGATAATTAGTACACCAATTTTCAGTTGCAGTATATGCGGAGACATCTCTGGCAAATCTAGCTGTTGGATAATTAACCACAGTATCTGCTTCCACAACAGTGTCGATGGATGTGTATGTGACTACTTCACTTGGAATTTTACGTTGGATAATAGCGTTAAGTTCATGGACGTTTTTTTTATTGGGCTGCAAGAATAGCTCGTTTACTCAGTCAAGTGGAAGTCGTATAATTAATTTGAATATCTGGACAAACCTTTTAAATCAACTCTTCTTTTGATGTAATAAAATTACAGAAGTTAAAAGTCAAAGAATGTTGCCCTTAACTCGAATCAGGCAGCACTTTTCCGTGCCCAATTTCCCACAAGTGATGCAAAAATTTCTGTGCGGATCGAGCAGTCTGCAACTGGATATGCATATTTTGAGTTAAGTTTAATGCCTTCACATTGCACCAAAAAGTAGGATATTTGAGGGAAGCATTTATTTCATCTGCGGGTGTTGATTGAAGAATTACAGGTAGCATTTGTCTGAAATATCTTGCAAGCTATATAACTGCATTCCCAAATGGTCTGCCATTGCCATGCAAATCTTGCAAAGATCGACCAAGAGCCTCAAGTGATTCTTTGTGTACCATTGTGCATTCATCCCAAACAATAAGTTAGCATTTCTGCAATATTTTCCCCCATACTGGATGTTTTGGAGATGTTGAAGATGAGATTTTTGAAAAATTGAATGTTTAATAGTAGTTTCAAAGTAGACTAAGTAGTTCTTCTGCTTTATAGCAAGGTCGCAGCAAGGGCTATGTCATTTTGTCACCGAATGGCTGCGTAAATCAAGCTAATTAGAAAGGTTTTACCAGTTACTCCTGGTGCTGTTCAAGGTAGCAGTGATTTCCAAATAACTTCTATTCTCACAATAAGTAAATTAGGTGACTAAAATAAGATTAATCCATGTTTGACAATGCCGTATTCACTGTAATTAATTGATGAAACTACAATATGATAAGGGATTAGAGATGGACAGATAGACAGGAAGATATATAGATAGAAAAGAGAAAGTGAGAGGGAAATACAGAAAGAGAAGGAGATATAGAGAGATAAAGCGAGAGTTAGAAACAGAGAGGGCGCAAGACAGAGGAAAAGAGAGAAGGAGAGAGAGAGATAGAGGGAATTAGGGAGAGAAAGGGGCTAAAAGAGAGATGGAGATGGTGATATAGAGAGATAGATTGAGAGAGATAGAGAGAGAAGGAGAGATGGATGTAGAGAGTTATTAAGAGAGGAAGAGAGGGGAGAGAAACATAGGGTGAAGCACACTTCACCGTTTTTTCCTCGATCAGTAGAGGAGAAATCATTTGAGACTGAGGCAATTTTAATTTTTGTTATTATCCAGAGTACCGTTTTTTCCGGGAGCTAGATTTTCTACAAATTAGAAACCAACTGGGTTATCTATACTTTCACCTAACAATTTAATAAGCAAAAAGATATTTTAAAACCTAAATTTAACGTATAAATATTAATTTTAAAAAATAGCACGGTAATGTAAGTGCATAAGCGCCACTTTATTTCAAATATTTATTTTCCAAAGACTGATAGAATGAATTAAACTTTAAGTGTTGTGTAATTATTTTCTCAGCGTTCAGCTGTCACCGGCGCATGATGTCAACAGCCGGATAAAGTCGAGCGTTGCCGATTAAATAATAACAACGCTATGTGGAAGAAAAAGTAAAGTAAAATTTTAAATAAAAAACACAAAAAAACTACCGGTTATTTGTATTTCTTAATAAATGTTTGTAGAAATTAACATGCTTTTTTTGTCACAAAAATAAAGTTTTAGCATTTTTTTGCAATAAATAATAGCAACTTCGTTAATTTTTACGACTTCTCAACCTCCTCATATTAAAAGCGGCTTTAGGAATACACCCAATCTCCCCACATTAAGAACGGCTTTCGAAGTTTTTTGGGTATATATATATATATATATATATATATATATATATATATATATTGCCGATCCCTGGCGAGTAGGGTTTTTTTTTCATTATGTTGTTATGCCCGGGAGGAACACGCATCCACCGATCGAATTGTTTGTTTTTTCTTTCTTCTGTGGATGTCATGTTCCTGAGAAATCCGTGTCGCAAGCTGAGTTACTCTGGTTCATTAAATGCGTAAGTACAAATAATTTGTTTTTACTTATGCTTTATTTCTTAAATTTACAATTTCTGTGTTACCCTTTTAATGATTGTTAAAAAAAAGTTTGTTTTTACGCACGTGTAGTCAGAATAGTTATTTTTTGTTATTTCAAAATGGTCGACCGAAGAAAAGGAACGCTTTCGGATAACAGTTTTTTTTTTTATAATTTGGTAATATTTTTTACTTTTTAATATTTAAAAACACAGTTAGATTAGATACAATCACTGTTATTAAATATTACGGAAAACGGTATTTTGGTATGCTAGAGAGGAGCACGCACCTACCAATCGAATTGTTTGTTTCTTTCTTTCTTCTGTGAATATCATGTTCCGGAGAAATCCGAGTCGCAAGCTGTGTTACGTTTGGTCCATTAAATGCATAAGTACAAATGATTTTTTTTACTTATGCTTTATTTCTTAAATTCAACAATGTCGGTGTTACTCTTTTAACGATTGTTAAAAAAAGTTTGTTTTATACACACGTGTAGTCAGAATCATTATTTTTCGTCATTTCAAAATGATCGAACGAAAAGAAACGATGTCGAATAATAGTTTTTTTTTTAATTTGTTACTATTTTTTACTTTTTAACATTTAAAAACACAGATGATAAACAGTCACTCGTATAAAATTTAACGGAAAACGGATGTGTAAATTTCTAGTTTATCGATTGGGAAAAATCAGACGTTTGATTTATATATATATATATATATATATATATATATATATATATATATATATATATATATATATATATAATGGACTAATAAAATCAACGGCTATTATAAATGAAAACCCTTACCTCGATTCAGGATATTTCCAGGAAGTGATAATTTATCGATGGAACTACAGTTCCAACGCCGGTTCCTGAATTGCATTTGACATTCTTGTATAGCCAAGATGGCGCCTTGTTTCACACTGTTCATCATTTCCAAATTCTTTTTACATATTTTCTTTTGTCGTTTGACGAGGCCGGTCAGATTGTCGCACTCCTCTTCCGTTTTTACACTTTCCGGTGTCGAAATTTTCGCTAAAGCTCTGAAATAAGAGAATATTACATTTTAGTACAAACATAAAAAACATATTCAAAACATGGCCGACATCCACTTATCTGTTTTCTTTCTTTTTGTTTAAGCTCATTACTTATGCAACATGAATTTGACATGACAAATGCTGTAAAATCACCTGAAGGAGGTAGATTCCCTATAGCAGTCTAGAAAACTTCTCATATCTACCAGTATCCTGTATTTCTATAAAGTCAGCATTCGTTTTTTGTATGGAGTATTGTTACCATTTCTGGGCTGGTGCACCAACCACTAGCCCCTTTCTCTTGACAGATTGCAAAAAAGAATTTCTAATCTAATAGGTTTCAAACTGTTTACCAAGTCGCAGCTCCTGCCGAATCGCCGTTGTGTTACATTGCTATGGTTGTTTTACCAGTACTTCTGATGAATGTTCTATGATGAATTACTGCACTTGTGTCCCTCAACAAAAATATCCTCGCCCACCCGACTAGCATCAATGCTACACCTCTTTACCGTAGAGGGCCCTGTCGGAAAATTCCTTACGTTGATAGCTTCTTTTCCTGAATTTCCTTCCAGACCCATGCTTCATCGACCGCATGAACATGCAGGAATTTGAATACAATGTGAACAAACATATTGCTACCTAACTCCCCACCGATTATCCATATAAATCTGATCACTATTACAGTAGGCCTTACGCTTCAGTAGCGATATGCCATGTTTTGGGTAAAAAAACTGATAAAACATGACCATCTTTATTAGCCGGAGGAATATCGATATAATCTTATGCAACATTTCTTATGAATCTACCACTCCGCGTCTCAAGTTACCAAGCTTTAAGTGAACACTTGAGAATGTTCAAATTTAAATGCGACGGATGGATGCTTTCAGAATGAATACAAGAATCAGAAGAATAAAAAAAAGAAACATTGCAAGAATTTAACATAAAAGAAATAAAATAAATTTGCTTGTCGTTTCTTCGCACTGGCGATTACACTTAGGGGATTAAAACAGCTTAAATATGTTGTTTTCCCTTATGCGATGTATTCCAGAGCTTGGTGTACAATTCATGTACATATACACGGTGTGTCATGTTCGAGTTCTGTTTTATATATCAAAGAGTTTCTGTAGTGTGAGAAATAAGAGATCTCGCGTGACTGTAAAGTCACGTGCTAAAAGTGAGGCAAACTCTATGGCCCACTTATGTTTTGATTCCTACACGACGAGGCGTTTATTACGTATTAATGAGTCACCGCCTACCAAGGCCCAAGGGTCACTCGAGGATAAGTGTTATTGAGGTTGTCAGGTGGGCGGTGATACAGCACCTTGAGGATTAGTGACGATAATTGAAACAAGAATTTTATTATTAAGGAGCATGGCTCGACAATAATTTGTTTACATTGAACTTGAAAATAACTATGCTTTAGTCAGTTTAATTTTAGGTACATAGAGGGAAGGCGAAACATTATTTACACTGGTTACAGTTAGACGAGTTTTTATTGTGGCAGTTTTACAAGGCGAAGCATCGATTGGAACTCAGTCGAGAACATATCATGAAAATAACAATAGAGTGGAGAAAGACTAGCAATGTCTCTTCTGTGAAAAAGCGAATGTAGGGAAGAGAAGAAGACACCTCCCCACTAGATTTCGAAGGTTATTTTATAATCTATGGAGGTAGAAAAGGGTATTCTGGGTGGCACCTCAGATGTGGCAATATAACTCCATCTTAAGACGTGTTTGATTTTTATGCAGATAGTGGATTGCGTCAGGATCAGGAACTTTCTGAAAAGGTAGAATGATCTAACCGTTTTTATTCCCGCGATTTTAGAACCAGATTTGATGTTATCTTTTCAATTCAGGTCCCAAGTTAAAATCAGTTCTGGAAGTTTATCGAATCAAAGAGAAAGACATTCATTTCAACTGGAACAAAATGATGATTCAAAAGTTGATGATAAAAGGTTTTCGATGTATCAAAAATAACTATCCACTTTTTTTCATTGCATCCCGTGCACAGATTAAACCAACTTTTAACGCACAGGAGTCTGATCGGTCCGCAAGAAATGAAGAAGACAAATCTTCAGACTAACGAAGTTTTACAAAGTGGTGGGAAGTATTTGTCTGTTAAACAACAATATAGAAGCTAGTTCCGGTTGAAACTTCTTAAGCACTGTGATTGGGATGTTGTCAGGAACTTGCGGGTATCAGCTTTTTGATGTGTTTGGCCACAACACGTAAAGGTAAATGGATGTCGCTCAGAGTGTTTACAGTCAATCATGGGGAAGGGATTCAGGAAGTAGGCGACCCTAAGTTTGGATTTATCGGATCCCGAAGAAACCATCTATTGTCCGTTGTTGATGGTTTCAATAGATGTACTAAGCGTAGATGTTGACACTCACCTAATTAAAAGACACATACAATGCATATATGTGCATCAAAAGATAGATTCCACAGTCATACAACGACCTCAATGTGATTAGACGTAGAAAGTTTATTCGAAAGCCAAATACTAGCTTACTTCTAACAATGATCAGCGATGCCATGTCTTACTATTTCGCCAAGACAGTAGCTACTAAAAGTATAGGAAAAGGTCGCGCTTATGTGTCATTTGTGTAGATATTTGTACATTATTCGCAAATCAAGAAATTTGCATTCTTTTACATGATTACTTTATGCTAAGTGTAAACCATTATCCCCTACTAGAGAGCTAAAGTTATAATTAGGATATAATTAGGATATATATATATATATATATATATATATATATATATATATATATATATATATATATAATGACTACTTCATTTAATCACATAAATTAATATACGAAAATATAATTTTATGCGAAACTTTTCAGTATTTACTTCACCAATGCTCAAGACATAAGTAGAGCATGTAGGTTATAAAAATATATATGGCAATTAAGCTACACAGAATATTCCGCGTTTCATTCTCGTGAGAATTCGTCAGTCTTAGTAGTCCAACGGGTTTAGGTCGGGGGAGGGGGGCAGTGAGAGAAGGATACAAAATCGTAGCAATTTTTCTGAAGTCTGGATCTATTTGAACTTGCGGTCTTGTTGCTACACTCAGGTTCTGCCAGCGGCCATCTGATTGCACCAGAGGATCGCCACACTCTTCAGCACATTCAGGTACACTTTGGTGTTGAATTTCAAGCCGACTTGATGTGAAGTAACATGATGTGGCCATCACCTGAAACCACACCAAAGACATAACCGTGACCGGAAACCCTTTCCCCTCACACTGAGCACGTCCCTGTTATCTGGATTTGCATGTTAAGGCTGCTGGCAATAGTCCTGTTGTCATAACTTGGATTGTTAGAGAGCATGAGTTGTACAGCGGCGAATCTCCGATCTGTTATTTGAACATTATGCCACTTTCAGACATGATAGAAGGCTCCTATTGCCCTTAGAATTTGTACACAACTGGTCAACTAGTAGATGGTCTGCACCAAAAAAAAAAAAAAAAAAAAAAGAAAAGCAGTTATTACCAAACGGAAATTGACATATGTCGTATGTTCTGGGTTAATAATTTCATCGTTCCACCCTATATATATATATATATATATATATATATATATATATATATATATATATATATATATATATATATATATATATTTAAACTGTGTCAATCGCTTTATTGCAGGTTAATAAAATATCAATATTTTACTAAATATACGTCACAACAAAATGAAATTTATGTCATCAAAGAACTGCTTTTAGTTACTTCCCAAAACTTGTATTCAAATTCATGCGATATTCACGAAGTTATGACATTTTTTTTTCTTTATCGGGGAATTTCAACTGTCGATTGCTTTATTGTAGGTCTCTTAAAATGTTGTTTTAGGGCAAGAATATAATGTCTTATCTTACAGACTTTGCTTTTTATTATATTTTTCTGTCCAAGAATAATAAACAAAAGCATATCCTAGCTTTAGGCAAATGAATTACTTATCGACACCCACAGAAGGTTAATATCCATTTGACATAATTGACACTCAGAAAATTCTGGATGATCTCTGTTAGCATATACAGGGTAACCCATAAATCACTTTACATTTTGAAAATTAAATAACTTTTTCTTAAATGACTATTTACTTAAAAAAAATTTATTACACAGTTTAAACGTGGAAATTTTTTATGACTTAATTATGAAAGATAATGTCTCTTAAGTAGCCTCCATTCTAGACTTCGAAAAATCAAGCTCTTTCTAAGCTATTCTCCATAACAGGTCTTAACATCGGAGGTTGTAGAGAAAGAGTTTCCTGTCGTATGTTTGCCTTATGTTCTTGGATGGTTTGAGGCTTATTTGCATACACTTTGTCTTTAAGATATCCCCAAAGCCATAAGTCTGCTGCTATCAAATCAGGTGAACATGGACTTTCGAGAGATTTTTAAATCGTGAAACATCAAAATGAACTGCACTGTTGCTCTAGCTGTGTGTGCAATTTCTCCATCTTGTTGCCACTAATACTCTGGCATGTTTGCTAACTGAGGTTGAACAAAATTCACTAGCATATCTCTATATCTCTCAGCAGTTAAAGCGTTTTTTTTTTCGCATCTTTAAACAAGAAAGGCCCAATAATCCTTCCTGTGGAAGTATGTACAACTATTGGCAAATACGATGATGCCATAACACTTCACGCTTACCTACAAAGAGCAAATCCAAAGAATAAATCTATTCTTACTCAATCAGCTGAGGATGCGAGTAGATTTGGTTCTGGTTTATAACAAAATCAACGGGAATTTAAATCTACCATTTGATGAGTTTTTTTTTTACCAACATTCTCTGTTCGTGTTTCTGCTCCGTTGAACAAACCTGCCAGACAAGGTCGTGACGATGTTTAAAGCGGACTTGGACTGAATGTGAAAGTAAATATAGTTTACCTGCATCTTTACATGGCTTGTTGCACCTTGTTATTATGTTGTTGTTTTTTGCCAAATAAATTTGATTTTAATAAAGTTTCATTAAATTAAAAATACTTAAGTAAATAATAAAACGAATAAATATAATCATTCAAAAACATACTAACAAATAAATATAATCATTCAAAAACATACTAACAAATAAATATAATCATTCAAAAACATACTAACAAATAAATATAATCATTCAAAAACACACTAACAAATAAATATAATCATTCAAAAACATACTAACAAATAAATATAATCATTCAAAAACTAACAAATGCGACCCCCAGCTGGTAAATTCGACACACTGCTACCAAAAACTAAACTCTATGACACGACGCACTACTAACAATACTTGCATCCTAATCCAAAATCAACTGAAAATCAGGATTTTTTTTATCCAATTGGTAGCATCTCATTTGCATATTAGGTGACAATATCACAAGCATATAAAAAGAAAAGGCGGCTATTTTTTTCTTCATTCGTTTGGTCTGCACAGAACTCCACATATTCTTGTACTACTATTTTTAAGTGTTTAATTACAGAAAAGAAACTTATTTTATCGTTGGCAGCATTTCAGACTACACACAAATAATGCATTCTTATGGTCAGAGAAGCTTGTATTGATTAAGAAATGTTAAGAATATTAAACTAATTACCATTTGTAGGTGGGTACCTCGACTAGTTTATTTATAGCATTTTTATTTTCGTCGAATAGAAATCATTTGAAACAAATGTATGAAATAAAATTAATAAAACAAATATGTAAAAACTTTAACTCATGTTTTTAATTAACTATTTGCACTTCATTATTATAAAACAACAACAAGAAAATCTTATTAACTTTCATTTAATAGTAATGTTTCCGGTTTATTCGACGTCTTTAAACATGTGTTTGAATTGATGGCAATTATTTACTGAATTTAAAATAAGAGCAACAACGTCTTTCTTTGATCCTAAACATAAAATAACATAAAGTGTTTGTTCTGTGCGTCTATTTAGATCAGGGGTTCTCAACCGAGATCCACATGGCCCTAGGGGTCCATGGAATATTTCTGGGGGTCCACAGGCAAAATATAACAAAACTTATAATTATTACAGTTGTTGTAGAATACTTTATTTGCATTAAATTAGTTTTCATTTAAAAATAAAGCTTAATTATATAATATTTCTTTGATTATTAAAACCTCAAAATTTATGTGAGGGTAAAATAAAAGATTGTCTTATGACCAATAGTTATGAAGGGGTCCACCAAGATAAAAAGAAGGGAAAAGGGGTCCATGAGCAAAAAAAGGTTGAGAACCACTGATTTAGATGGATTAGTAAACGAGCATGTTTTGCTTCTGGTCCCATTTCTGTATCCATTAGCAAAACATTGCACGAAACAGACGTCGGTGATGCGCGTAGCTGAGTTTACAGGTAATGCGCATAAACTAGCCTCGACTGATTGAAGTACGCATCACAATTACACGCGGCTGATGATTCTGAAGATTTAAGCTTCTGTGACCAGATAGCGTTGAAAAGCATGCGTTTAAACTGGCAAAAAATGGATCGTATTGCAGATACATATTCGTGTATGCTGGCTCAAAAGAATACGGATGCTAGATATATTCATATATTCAGATTGGCTTAAAAGAGCACGAATTGTAGAAAAACATTCGTTTATGCTGGTTTAAAGGAGTAAGAATTCAACACTTGTTGCTGGCTAAAAAGAGTGTATATTTCAGAGAGTCTGTATTGCAGATAAACATTCATTTTTACTGGCTCAAAAGAGTTCAAAATGCAGATAAACACGAGTTTATATCGGTACACAAATGCGTACAGATTGTAATTAAGCATTCGTTTATGATGACTCAAAAGAACACAAATTGCCGGCAAACATTCATGTATACTGCTCAAGACAATACGTATTGTATACGTTTATACTTATTCAAGATACATGTGATAGTTTCTATTATATTTCTGAAAATACATTCTAGCACATGTCTATAACTACTTAGCTAAATCAATTCAAATCCATTTTTTAGAAATAACCACGGCCAGACATGTTGCATGTATAGATGAAATTGTGATGCCCTCCCCTTGTTTGTACTTCTGCATCCTTCTCTATAGTTCTCGTAGCTCTGTATAGTGAAGAATCAGTTCAATGTCGATTAAATGCATGGAACACGATACAGGGTATTACTTGGTTTATTTTTTATTTATTTATTTATTTATTTTTTGTATTCAGCTAATTACACCAGCAATAGAGTCATCAGATGAAAAAACAAATCAATGTCAGTAGCAACCGATTATCCTCGTTAATGTCTCTGCGAAAGGTGAACTTGTTTTACTGTCTTTTTTTTCCGGAGATCTATAGACAACGTTACTGATGTTTAATAAATTTGTGTCGTTTTCTAAAAAACACTTATATCTCAAAAAGTACTTATGATAGTAAGTTTTTGTTTTGTTTTGTTTTTTTAAATTTATTCACCCCAAAGACATATTGCCTCTTAAACATATTTGGGACTATGTCGACAGAGGATTATGTAGTCATTGAGATCATGTATTATGAGTAGTGAGATGTCTGTTCGCATTACATTTAAACGTCTGCTTGTTAGTACAATCATGGAAGCAGGGAATAGGAAGGGGGTTTCAAAGTCTAGCGGTTTGAATAATAAAGCATTAGAGTAGAAAGTTTTCTGATATCTAGAGACCTCAACAGTGAAGGAGTGGGATTTTGCTGCTTATCAGATTAGTCGCGGGTATGTACTTCGAGGGGGCACTTCTACGACTTCGTCCGAGCACGTTCCACTAAAGTACTTGTAAAACAATATAAGATTACAACGATGGGACAGGAGTTGGAGCTGCTTGATGGTGCAGGATTTCTAAGATTGGCGATTAAGTTTTTGAACTTGTCTAAGAGGTAGAGACATTATTTTATACGTACATCATCCCAGATGTTGCAACAAAACTCCATGCATGGTTTCGCAACGATATCGAATAGTCTCAGGTGTTTGTAATTTGAAATTTTAATGTGAAAGTTTGTCATGTTTTCGTGTTTCTGATTTGGTAATTATCAACAGGCTTATATATTATTATATTATAGGCTTGCTCGCATGTGGGACGAAATGAACTACGATTTGGTTGTATGGTTGTGTAAGCAATTGAAGATTTTTTTACACAAATACCGGAAATCTTAACTTTTGAAGGTCTGTGCTTATTTTTCTCTATCACTATCTCTACTTTGTGTGTGTGTGTGTGTGTGTGTGTGTGTGTGTGTGTGTGTGTGTGTGTGTGTGCGGCGTCGATTTTCTTTTTTACAAGACACTTGATGTGTCTGGGAGTGTTCTTGCGTAGGTTTTTCATCGGAATACGCTTGAAAATTAATTTCGAAAATCGATAACCGCAAAAATCCAATTAAAGAACGAAGTCCGATTTTGACCAAAGTTAATACTTTTTATACGACCTAACATCACAAATAAATCTGAAAAGTTTTAATACCGCACAAGCAGAAAGGCCAAGCCTATAAAATCAACATTAAGTTCTTTTATAAGACAGGGACGCTTTCGCAATGAACGTTTTGTTTTGGAGCACAATTGAATCATGACACTAGATTTTGTACGTTTAACTTTAATTCAAGTCATTATGCAAAAATAATTTCATAAAATAAACAGTTGGTTCTTTGATATGACATGGGCGCGTTCGAAATAATTTTTTGTTTAGAGCATAATTGAAGTATGATACTTGACTCTTGCATTTTAAATTAAAATGAAGCTATTATTTACAGATAATTTTATAAAATCAACAGTAGATTCTCTACAGTACATTGTAGACCAATGTATTGTGGACAACTTCACTGCGGGGAGACATGTGATGCTTCCTACCGGTATACTGCGGGAGGGGGGTCTCCCTAACTAGAGCAGGCAATCAATCGATTTGACTAAAAAAATGTGCGATTTCACTCATTTCGATGGCAATAAAAATATAGAAGGAAGGAACATTTGTTGATCATCATTCAATCCCGGGCAATTCTGCTAGTTTTGTGTATGAACTTAAAAGTATAAGTTTTCAAAAATCAAATTGCGTTTTCATTTTTCAGTGGAATGCTCGTAAAAGGTGACATGAAGTTATAAACACCCTGCACATGGTGATTGGAAAGTAATTTCCTATACTTGAAATGTATTACTTAAATATAATTCTTAAAAAAAATGAGGGGCGAGTGTTGTGAGGTTGGCCATTTATTTTGTTATTTTAGTCTTCACATTCCACACTGTCAGATATTATTACCATTTTTTATTCTTTTTACTAGAGGACGTGGGGACAGTCTTGCCCAGTCGTAAAATACGTTTCAATATACTTTAATTCATGCTAATTTCATATTTGTTATTACAGAGCCAAGCCTCTATGTAATATTATATTGTACATAATATATAGCAGTGATTTCAAAAGATAAAAAAAAAAATGAGGGGCGAGTGTTGTGAGGTTGGCCATTTATTTTGTTATTTTAGTCTTCACATTCCATGAGCGATATTTTTGACGATGAGAAAATGCTGTTTTCTGTGCCAGCTGTTGTTTTGAGTTGTTAGTTATTGGATAGAAACCTTGCTCATGGAATTTTAAGGTATACAGAAAAAAGGAAAGGTATTTATAGTGGTTGTAGCTAGACAAGTCTTTTTTGTAAATATTTTACCATAGATTGGAGCTTATTCATACACTTACCATTTATTTATGTTAGCGGAAACGATCAGAAAGACCAGGCTTTATATAAGTTAAATAAGAAACCTTATGCCCTATTGTGTCCACACTGTCAGATATTATTACCATTTTTATTCTTTTTACTAGAGGACGTGGGGACAGTCTTGCCCAGTCGTAAAATACGTTTCAATATACTTTAATTCATGCTAATTTCATATTTGTTATTACAGAGCCAAGCCTCTATGTAATATTATATTGTACATAATATATAGCAGTGATTTCAAAAGATTAAAACAAAATGAGTTGGGTGCAATCAGTTGGAATCGAAACCACAACACTTTAAGCTATGAATGAATTTGCGCACGCGCAAAAGTAGTAGAAATATGTTGGCACGTTGAAATGAATATTTGCCTTTCAACTTGCCGACATATTTCTGTACGTGTTATTCATCCATCGAAACAAAGATTTTACTCGTTGATGTATCATTACTATTTCCTATTAATTTTAGTGTTATGTAATAAGTAGTTTAAGAGTTTAATTATTAAATATTTTCACACAAACACATACATACATCTACTGTTTTATTTATATAGATTTTATATTTTATTATATTCAGTTCTTAGTGTGAAGGTCAAAAGAGATACAATTCTGCTACATTTATAGTCTTTATTACTCTCGAGGTATACCCAGCGTATCACATGAATTAATAATTGCCTCTGTGCACTTTTACTCTAACCTCCGATCCCTATTACAAACAGTTTTTTTTCTTATTTTTTCTTATTTTAGTAATTTTCAAGTTATTCAGCCCGATGCTGTTACTATTTACTGTTTACAACAACACGTTTGAACCAAAGATAAACTATTATACAAAATTCAAAATAAATAAATAAAATAAAATATAATATAAAATAAATAATTTAGAAATATAAAATAAGAATTGAGAAAAAAAACCTAACCATATACTACCCACAAGTCCCGAGCAATGATTTGCTGCGGTATAGTCACTGCTTACAACAACACGTTTGTCAAAGTCAAGTAAATATCTGACGAAGAGATCTTTCTCGAAATATTATATTACACGGACATACCACCAGACCGACTTTCCCAGGTAACCACTGTGCAAATATAAATATACTGCGTATATGAAATATGAATATGTACACATGTATTTATAAGTTGTATTAATAAATTTCTCACCTGCTTCAGCTTGTGTCTTTCCGTTACTTCTGCATTGTACCGCCTTCTACAATTCCATTTAAATATATATATATATATATATATATATATATATATATATGTACATATATATATATATATATTAATAAGTATTTTTATGCATTTATACATACATGCACTAATGTTTCATGCTTTCGCAATCATTAGTGCAGGAAATGATTATTCCTAGTGGTCGGAAGACTCAAACTCAGCTACAAAGTCATATTTGACTCCATTTGCTTAGACGTTACATCTGGGCGACAAACATAGTTGTGCTTACCTTTAATACTCTCGTGTGTGTCTCTATGTATGAAAATCATAGCTATCCACATAGAGCTGTTTCGTCGTAAGTATACAATTATATTAACCAATAAATAATGAATATGGTTGTTATGGAAGATTATATTCGCCAAGGATTTCACAATTTCTTGTTCATTTTTATCGTAACTATTTCTATGACGGCGGACTCCCAATTGTTTAGATGTTTATCGCTTACTTACAAGGATACATAAAATTGCGTTGAGCATCTTTTCAACTTGGGAATAACACATCAAGTCGAATCTTTTGTTTAATAATAATAATAATAATAATAATAATAATAATAATAATAATAATAATAATAATAATAATATAGACCAAGAAATCTAACAGTAATAAAAAGGAGTAAGATACTTTACGTTTCGGAAGAGTGGCTTATCTATTTACGAATATAAATGTTTACGAAAAAAGTTAAAATTATAGATAGATCTAGACTGATAATACACACACACACACACACACACACACACACACACACACACACACACACACACACACACAATGTTTGTATTATATGTGTGTATATTATCAGTCTAGATCTATCTATATAATTTTAACTGTTTTTCGTAAACATATTCGTAAATAGATAAGCCACTCTTCCGAAAAGTAAAGTACACACACGCACGCGCATATATACATATACATATATATATATATACATATACTATATATACATATATATATATATACATATATATATATATACATATACATACATACATAAGTATGACGCTAATTTTCGACACCCATAACAAAAATACAAGTAAAAACTAGTAAAATGAAATTAATTCATCGTAATTTTTACTCTATATTGAAAAGGAAGGAACAGGGTTTAAATCGCATATAAACATTTTTTTATTTTATACCGAATAAAATTTTATTTGCACGTCACAAAAGAACTAAGTCATAAAAAATGAGAAATAACAATGGCGTCTTAAATATACGAAAACCAGGTCTTATAAAACATAGTACAAACACAACTTTGTACATCAAACTAAGCATATTTTAAAAGTAATACAACTTTACAATTTAAAAACCCAAACGACATACGTAAAAATTAACAAAAGCATATGTTGAGCGGTTTTATTAAATATCATTGGAATATAAAGAACATAATGGAATAATTAAAAAGGAGTATACGAAAAAGAACTAAAGCGGATGTCAAAAACTTTACCGGAAGTAAAAGAGAATAAATCGTGTATATAACAAAAGCTTAATTTTTTAAAAATCATTTTGGGAGTTAGTACATGCACAACTAGCAGGAATTATTTGGCTAGATATATTTATATATCGATAATCAGTGTATATCGAGTGCTATAATGAAAATTGATAATACAACGAATTGTTTCATTTTCCATTTATTTTTAAATACATTGTTTTAAAATTTCCAACTTACTAGCAGTTCAGCCCGGCTTTGCTCGGGCCCTATGTACTGTTTACAACTTTATGTGCATATGTATATATTAAAAAGTGTACATATGTATGCTAATGCCTTTCTATATAATAGGCTTCCTTAACAACAATAGAGAAACGTTGGTAGAGACCGAAGATGGCAAAGCTTTTTACAATTTGACCCCAATTCTGACACCTTAACATTTATTGCTTTGGGCTCAAATAAAATTGAAATGTTTAAACCATATCCAAGTAACCTACATCTAAAATTTCAAGTGTTCAGACCCCAAATTGGCGGAAGAGTTTGGTAGCGTCTGCAAAAGCTGTAAACTTTGACCTCTTGGAAGGCAAATTTTCTCCCCAAAACTGATTGAAAAGCTTGCTGCATGTCTGATTACCCATTATGTAAAATTGCAAATGTTTAGACCCAAAATTGGCTAAATAGTTTGCTAGAGACTGCAAAGGTAAAATTTGTTTAACTTTTACCACTTGGAAGCCAAATTTTCAGCAAAAAAAAAAAAACGATTTAAAGGCTTTCCCTATGTCTGAATACACTTTCTGTAAAACTTCAAATTTTTAGACCAAAAATTGGCTGAGTAATTTGGTAGAGACCGCAGAGGTTAATTTTTTTTAAACTTTGACGCCTATTATAACGCCTTAGCATTTATTGTTTTGGGCTCAAGTCCAATTATAAAGTTAGATCCATGCCCAAGTAATTTATCTCTAAAATTTCAAGTGTTTATACCCAAAATTGGCGGAGGAGTTTGGTAAAGGTTTTAAAGGTCAGATCGTTGAACTTTAACCTCTTACAAGCCAAATTTCTGGCCGAAAACGAATTACAAAGATTTTCCCAAATCTCAATATCCCTTATGTCAAATCTCGAGTCTGTAGACCAAAAATTGACAGAGTTATTTGGTAGGGAAATGTAAATACACAGACAAGCAGACACACACGCACATACATTTTCACTCTTATAGATATATAGATTTTATGATCTATTCTATTTCGCTTACTTTTTACGGTCGTCAAATACTCTTAAATATATTTTAATTTACGTAGATTTCGTTTTTTTTTTTTGTTTTTTTTTTTCAACTAAAAAAGCGATGAAAATTCGATTCACAGATCACTTAAGAATCCAAATAGTAACCATGGTTTTATACGGCTGTAGTTTCTATGGAACAAAACAATACGTTTTCCTAATGGCGGAGTTATTTTAAACAAATACCATTCATTTATTAATACTTCATTTTTGTTATTTATTATCATCATTATTTGATGAAGACAATTTTCCAGCAGTTTGTAACGGTTAGTTTTCCGGGCACCTTCACTCGACGCGGATGTAATACAGAAAGTGAGTGCAGACAGGCTGATGATAATGTACGCACATGGCCGTGTTTATGACAACAGACGGGGGTTTACTTTGCGTGACAGAGGTTACGAAAGGGTTGACGGCCCCTGTCATGACTGTCCGAGCAGATCGACAGTAAAAACCGAAACTTCCGTCACCCGACACCGGATCAGAGCCGGACTTACAAGGTGGATGAGGACAGACAAAGGTAAACGGGGAGGGGGCCAGTTGGAAAAAGACATAATCACAGACAAGCGTCCGTAACGATGCTTTCTGATAAAGAGACGTGGATGTTTCTTTTTTGTGTGTGGGCGTGTGTGGAGGGGGAGACTCTTTGTTTGATGTCGTGGCAAGCATCTATGTACACATGATGGTTGGATGAAGGAAATGGCCAACAATTTGAAAAAGTAGAATGTGAATAAGGAAAGAAAACAGAAACGAAAATGGCAACTAAATCATACAACAGATAGAAATATAGACAGATTGGCAAAACAAACACTGACAAATTGGAAAACATCAGAATAGATTGTTGATTCAATAAAAACTGCACACACACAACAGCATATAACCACACACGCAAAAATAAGATAAACGCAATATAAAAAAAACAAAAATCACATAAATAATGTCGAGAACTTTTATTTCACTTACTTTATTCAAGGCTAGCAGTGGCCACCCGACCTTGCCGGTCGTAAAATACGCTTAAATATATTTTAATTTACGTAGATTTCGTATTTATTATTAAAGACCCAATTCTCTCTTGAATATTATAGTGTACTACTGATTTTAAAAGTTATAAAAAATTTTAAAAGCTATAAAAAATGACTTCGGTACCATCAGTTGGAATCGAAACCAAGCCGCGTTCCCTACCGTTTGGACTATCGACAGATAGATACGAAATATTTTAAATTAAATCACTTCAAGTTATGAATGAATGTGCGCAAGCGCAAAAGTAAAAGAAATGCGTTGCCAAGTGGAAATGACATTTTGCATTTTAACTTGCCGACTGTATGCGTTATTCATCCATCAAAACAAAAAAAGTACTCGTTATTCTTGGTATATTAATACTTTTTCCTATTAATTTCAGTGTTATGTTGCCAGTAGCTTAAGAGTTTATCGGTTAAATATGTTCATACAGACACACATACATCTACTGTTTTAAAAATGTTTCTGTCACACGCAAAAGCACACACACAAGTACATACTTACACACACACACACACGCATATATATATATATATATATACATATATATATATATATACATATATATATACATATATATATATATACATATATATATACATATACATATATATATATATACATATATATATACATATATATATATATACATATATATATATATACATATATATATACATATATATATATATACATATATATATATATACATATATATATATATATATATATATATATATATATATACATATATATATATATACATATATATATATATATACATATATATATATATATATATATATATATATATATATATATATATATATATATATATATATATATATATATAAGAAAAAATTCGACGATCCGGAAAATAATAATATTATTAAACAAACAAGGAATGCTATAAAAGATTTGTTATCCTTATTCCATGGAGTTTCGAAAGTTTAGGGGTTTTCATCAGAGTAAAGTATTACTAGCTTGCATCAAATTGAAACGTTTAAAAAGTTGTAAATGAAAGCAATGTTCGCAGGTTTGATTTAAAATAGCAGAAAGAAAGAAAGAAAAAATAAAGTCTATGTATTCAAATATAGTCTTATGACAAAATCTGATCAGTGTACACACACACACACGCGCGTGCGCACACACACACACGTGCGTGTGTGTGTGATTAAATAACGAAAAAAAATAATGTTTTTGCTTGATCATTATTTGTGATATTTTGTAAAACTATAGATGAAGATATATATTAAAATTAGAAGTTAAAAAATAAGAAAATAAGCATTCTATGGATGTGTCGAGTGAAGGGGGAGTAGATATTAAGAAGCGAGTGAAAATGGTACTTTTGGAAGGTTGATAGTTTTGTCGATATTAGCAAAAATTAATTAGAGTTATTCAATAAATAAGGATAAATTAAAATACCAACTATTTCTTAAGATATGTTCATTAATTTTCATGGGATGTAATTTAAATGAAAATTATCAACAAGCAACAATTTTTTTAATTTTCATACGTTATTTTATTTTTTCTACATCAGTAAAACTAGCCTAACTGCAAAAGATAAAATATTAAGACAAGTGATGTAACAGAACCGCTGGCGCTGGCAACTGCAGCTGCATAAAGATATGCGCAAAGTGACGTCACAGCAAAAATAAAGGGACGTATGTGTTTGGTAAAACAGGTATTCGAAAAAGGTGTTTGAGACAGACGAGTGACGTCATAGCAAGCGCGAAAAGTCACATGTGACCGGAGAAAAAGAAATGGAGTGTTTAAATATTTAGACAAATCCGTTGTTGGAAATACCAGATATAAACGTTTTTGTTAAAAAAGAAAGTGAGTAGAGTTTTTTTTTTTCTGTTCTATTTCTTTAATATGGCGACCACGTTACAGTGGAACTAAATCTGGACAGAAAGAAATGGAATGAAATAATTTTGAAATAAAGTTTGGAAATTAACATAAAATTGAAGATAAGTTTCACTCTCGTAACAACTAGAATACGTGTAGCATGAGGAAAACACTAATTTGTTTTTATTATTTAAAAAAAGAAATACAAAATATAAAGTTAAAAAACATACAAATAATATACAGAAAATAGAAAGCGAAAGAACTTGTGGAATTAGATTTACAAATAATGATTTCATACAAAATTGCCAAAATTGTATTTATCACTTACAAATTATATTATCTAAAAGCTATAAAAATATTTAAAAAGAAAAAAGAATAAAAGAAAGAAAGAAAGGGCAAGAAAAGAGAAAAAGAAAGAAAGAAAAGGGGTGGGGGAAATAAAATCGGGTGTAACGAGGCGATACATTTACGACGATATTCTTGCCGTGCGTCTTCCCCCCCCCCCCGTAGGTTTTTCGTTTTCTCTCATGGGATATCTTCAAAAAGTACAAGTTATTGATATGGCCCAAAGAGGGGAGTAACAAATACACAAGGATTTTAACAGATTAAAAACGAAAGAAAAGAACATTGGAGTTCTGGACGGAGGTGGGGGGGGGGGGATCGTGTAAATGATATCTTCCTCTGTCGAAGAATCCCAAAGCCGACACAAATATTTCGAGAACGAATTTATGATTATGAATACTTGTTATGGAATTGCATTTTTATAGTTTTCTGGTTTAGGCTTTCATTGGACATTTCTTGTTTTTTTTTTTTTTGTTTTTTTTTTTGTATATACAAACTAGCTTACATACACATCTGCATCAGATAAAATATTAAGATTTGTATTGCGACTGATTATAAAGTTGGTTACTTATTACCACTGTTAACTAACTGTACACACGCGCGCGCACACACACACACACACACACACACATACACACACACACATAATACAGATATCCACAGACAGCTGGTGCGTCGTCTATCAGTGGGGTTAGATGTAGTAAGTGTAATCACGCGAAGATTTGAAAGCCGAGAATTAGTTTTGACTTATTTCATGGTAATAAGTCCTTATGCCATTCCGTAAATACCAAGTTAGCTGTTCCTAGGTCTAATATTCATATTTATTCGGTTTACATTTATTTTTGTTTCATTGAAATTACAGCTACTCTTTTCTATGCATATGGAATATCAATATGATATTTACATACAATCTTACATCAAATTCATATCGAGATACATAAAGAATTATAGTTACAAGTTAAATGTACTGAACCTTTGTGTGTGTGTGTGTGTGTGTGTGTGTGTGTGTGTGTGTGTGTGTGTGTGTGTGTGTGTGTGTGTGTTGAAGTTACAATTGCTGTTTTTTGTACATATGGAATATTTTTCATCATTTATTTAAAAAAAAAAAGGACAACATTGATAAAATACTTATTCGCTGAGGGAAACTTCAAACTTTTGGATGTATTTCATCAGCTCCAAGACTTTTAACAAACATCCAACTCGGACAATAATGTTATCACTAATTCATCAAGGCTGATGCTATTTAAATTCTCTTTAATACAGTATTTACGTAGCGGACCAAATTCGTCCAAGGTGTGAAAAGATTGAAAAAAATCTTATTAACAGCTTAACTGTTTCAGCTGTTAAGTATGTTAATTGACTAGTCTCATCTATAGAATAACTTACTAAGGCATTTCATTTTCGTATGTACGTTTTCACATTTCACCCTTTAAAATTTGAGATCGTTCGATTTGCGATTAATCTGATGTCGCTAAGGTGAAGTATATTTAGCTTACAATTTTATGATGAGAAGACATATATATGCTGCAAGTACAGAGTTCAACCAAACGAAAAAATACAGAAAAATCTTTATACTGTACGTACCTGCCACAGAACAAAAATGTAATGCTCCAAAGATCACGTAAATTGATCAAGTATTTTTTTTATAATTAAGAAATTATTTATACACGAGCAGAGAGACCCGACGTTGCCCGGGATTGAATGATGATCAACGAATATTTCACACTCCTATATTTTTATTGTCGTCCAAATCCGCGAAATCGCCGGGAAGGAAGCTTCACATGCCTCCATACAGTAACTTAGACCAAAATATGTTATTCTACATTGCACTCTAGAGAACTCACTATTTTTTTTTTTATAAAATTATTTTATATAGAATTCTTTTCAGTTAACGTAAAAAAAAACATTAAGAAATTTATGTGCAGAGTTTGAACCTACAAACCACGCCACGCAAAAAAAAGAAAGAAAAGCGTAAATTTTCAAGTTTTGTAAAATTCTTTGCAGTTAATGAAAAAAAAAATGAAGAAATTTACGTGCGGAGTTTGAACCTACAGACCAATTCTGAGACAAAACTTAATTAAGATCAATCCCAGACTTATACATTAAAGTAATTTTTAAAGAAAATATGTGCAGGCGTTTCGTGGTCTATAAGGAATGAACCCATACGCAAACGAAGTTGCATTTATATAATTGTAGATATTACAAGATTTAAGGATAAAGATAAGCTCCTAAATAAAAAAAATGGAACATCTATTAATTGTAGGCATTATAAATCACATCTTCGTAGTAATTTAAATATTCTTGTATAAATTAAATATTAACTTAAAAACTTCAGTCGATACAATGCTACTTTTTTATCCTTAATAATTTTCTTAGCCAACTATTAACGGTATATATTTTCGCTTATAATTTATATTCTGTTCTTAAATAGCATCTTCACTTTTCTACCTAGTTCTTAAAACACACAACATAATTATCTTTATCTGTCGTGTGTAAATTTATATAACGTCATCTTGTACCCCCTTGATATTTTACTATTTTTGCTACATCTATGGCTTTTATGGTTTCTTTATATTATTGTTTATTCATACTTTCCACCACGTGTTTATTATTTTTACCATTATTGTCAATATATTATGTGATATTTATTATATAATGATAAAAAGGAGCTTTCACACAGATCATCAAAGATCTCTCCTTGAAAACAACCTGCGGTGTTCCCTGGAAGTTGAGTGACAACCAGTTTCCCCAGATTTCCAGTACTCCACCTCTATAACATTGGCAAATGAATTTGCATTATCGCAGCAGCCGCTTACGATTGACTTCTCGCTGGCAGCGGCCATTGAAATTTGAGTGGCGATAAGGCGCCCCAAGGTTTCAATTCTCTTCGCACTTGTCCAAGGGAGGTATAGTCAGTGCTCTCTCCTCGGTCTTTACATCCTCCTGTACTCTTCTCGGCTATTTGGCATCACGCTTTTAGGGTTCGGTGATGGGAGAGGGTTAACTTATAGATATGCAGCTTTAATATTCATGTTTTTTCCTCTGCAGCAATTTATCTGCTAATGTGGCTCGTGTGTATTAGTTTCCGCATTCAAGGGGTTTCCTTAATATTTCAGCTGTTTTCATTATTGTAATTCGTTGCATCTTTCCGGCCATTCCTTTGATTCCAATTTCTGCCATTTTTTTCAAAGCTTTCGGGATTGTTCCTAGTGCTCCTACTATTATAAGTATTATCTTGATTTTCTTTATCATCTAGATCCCTTTCAGCTTTATGGCTAGTTCTATTATTATTATTATTATTATTATTATTATTATTATTATTATTATTATTATTAATTTTATTATTATCTTTACTTATCTATATATAAAGAGTAGTAGCGTTCATGTATGTGTGCGTGTGTCTGTGTGTACAGCTCTCCTACAGCCCAAACCACTTGACCGATCATAACCAAACCTGGCATGATGATGGTCCCTCACATAGGGATCGTGCACATCATTTTTCAAGGTTAAGGTCAAAAGTCAAGATCATAGAATATGTATATATACTCTCTTATAGCCCACACTACTGAACCGATCAGAACCAAACCTTATATAATGATAATCTCCGACCTAGGGATGGTGCACATTATTTTTCAAGGTCACGATCAAATGTTAAGGTCAAGACTTTGCTGTACGGCCGGGTACTCGCTTGCTGGTACTCGAGCATTAGCATGTGCAGTGTCGCGACTAAGTATATTTGTTTATGTCAATAAAAATATATCTTGCTTTTATTTTCTTTGAGCACTCTCAACTCTTGTGAGTTAAATTCACGAGTTTTCTCTCCTGAATACCTTTAACTTGGTATATATATATATATATATATATATATATATATATATATATATATATATATATATATATATATATATATATATATATAAATATATAAACCTATGAAAAAAATGGTCAAGAGTGAAAGAAGAAAGAAATCGATTTTTGAATATTTTTCCATGCATTTTTGTTAATTTTAACTGAAAATTTCTATTTTGTAGATTATTATTATTATTATTATTATTATTATTATAATTATAGCATATAATAATAAGTGAAGAAATTAATCCTAAAAATGTTAAGACCACATCTTGGCGAGGATATAAAAAACCGAATTGCAGGATTGCTACATATACAATATATAGACGAATGAAAGAAATGGGATTTTCCTCTAAAAGGTGTGCAAAGAAGCTATTTTTATCTTAGAAGAACATCAATGATAGAAAGAGATTTTTCTCGTGTTATGGCAAGAAAGATACAGACTGGTTCAGGAATGATTTTTGGTTAGATGAATCAAGATTTTGTCTTGTTAGTGATGCTCTTGATGCTCCCGAACGGTGCAATCGAAGAACTGGAGAAAGATTTTCGACAAGTGGCATAAAAATGACAGTTAAACACGGGAATTGAAGGATAATTGTATGGGGAACTTTTACTGCAGCAGGAGTTGGGGAACTTATTAGATGTGAGAAGTCAATCAATGCAAAAGAATACATTTGAATATTAGAAACAAGACTGTTACCAAGTATCCAGAAGCTGGGAATATCCCAGAACATTATTTTTCAACATGATAATACCCCCTGCACACACTGCTAAAGTCACAAAAAATGGTTTTCTGATAATTCAATTGATGTGATATTTTGGCCAGGTGAAAGCCCCGATTTAAACCCAATGAGAATATTTGGTCCATAATATCTTGTGTATTGGCCGGAAGAACTTTTTCGAACAATGACAAACTGTGGGAAGCTATGCAAAGAGAATGGAATAGCATCTCCTCTTCACAGTGTTCTACTTTGGTTGAGAGCATGTCTAAAAGGATTGATCTTTTAAAGAAACCAAAAGGGAATGCGATCCCATACTAAGCATTTATTAAAATAAATGTATTGTTCTGTGTTATTAGTCTCATTTTAGTTTCCTTGCTCAATTGTTCATTGTTCAATATAGCTTTTATTGCAATAAAATGTATAAAATTTGTTTGGTCCAATCTTTTTGCTCACGAATATATATATATATATATATATATATATATATATATATATATATATATATATATATATATATATATATATATATATATGAATGATAAGGTAACTTGTTTTTATTATTTTGGCATAATTTCTCTTATGCTAAAACACCTTAGTTCAGTAAATCTATATTCATTTTAACGTTATTTTCTAAAATACTACAATATTCATATTTTCAAACTATCTTTAATTAATTATAGTGATATATTTATATTTATTTTTATTTCAAAGTTTTTTTTATATCTATTTAGATTTTTTTTTAATTTCAAACTTTTTACTGTAATTTTTTTATTTGACTCTCTAATTTTTAATATTTAACTCTTTCATTTTTATTGGATTAAATTCATAAAACAAAAAAAAAATTAAATATTACATTACAATAATAGATTTCATATTTTACATTACAATAACGGAGTTTATACTTTATTCTGATTTTAACATTAAATTCCAGACAACTTAATGTTTTTTATAGTAGAATTTATCTGGTGAAAGCTATCTGTTACTTTGACAACAAGCAGTTTAACCTAATTATTCAAAATTGATGATTGTTGTCTATTGCTTGCCTTTATTTTCTATCACCTCGTACCGTCATTATTCACTGGTTTTTCCTTTCGTTCCTTCTCTGGTTACATGGGTTGCTGGCACGTGACTCGTGTCCTTAATCGAAATACAAAAACTTGACGCTTTTTTCAGCTTACATAAAGGATTATATTCGTTGTAAATCAGAAGTTTAGATTACCTGATGAGGTCACTTGAGCGAAACAGTAGCATTGGTATTGTTGTAACTATGTAACTTGTTTACTTTAAATTATATAAAAACATAACTTGCTATTTTATTGAGCAGTATTAATAACTTCTTTAAATTCTTTGGTTTTTATCTTTGGATCACTTTAAGGCATATCACTACTTGGACGAAAGGGGCTACCATTTTGGATCAAGCATAGGAAAGATTAACAAGATGTTGGTTTACATTACATTTAAATTTCTGCATATCAGTACAGTCAGGTAAGCAGGTAGCAAGAAGGGAATTTCAAAGTCTAGCTGTCCGAAGGAAGGAACTATTAAAGTAGAAAGCTTTATGGCATTTAAGAACATTAACAATGAAGAGGTGTAATTTTGTTGCTAAGCAGGTTCTGTCGGGGACACAAGTAAGCAGGTACGTCGAGGGGGCACAAGTGCAATGAGTTCATCAGAGCACTTTCCATTAGAAAACTTGTAAAATAGGCACACGGATGAACCATTCGGTGATGGGACAGGAGGTTGAAACTTAGTTGATAAAGTGGGACCTATTAGATTGAAGACATTTTTGGACCCTATCCAAGAGAGAAAGGCTAGTGGTAGATGCACAAACCCAAATGTGGCAATAATACGCCATGCATGGACGAATAATGGCTTTGTAGAGGTACAGGATACTCTCAAGTGTGAGTAGTTTTCTAACACGATAGATGGAAGCCACTTTTTTGCAGCAGCTTTCGCAATGTCCTCAATGTATTTGTTCTAGTTCATATTACCTTGAATGTTAAGTCGAGGAGTTTAAAGGAAAAATTCTCATGTAAGGTGTTCTTTGTCATAGATATCGGTGGTTTGAGAGGCTTCTTGTAATTGTTAATGAAAAGCAGTTTAGTCTTACTAACATTTAATGTTACCATCCATCTCAGACCTCATTACACTACGGTCTGAAGGTCATTCACTAACGATTCTACCATTGTCTTAGATTTGTGTACATTTGCTCTTCCCTCGAATATGTTATATAACGTTGTATCATCAGCAAATATGCCCATCTTGGACGCAATATTATCAGGGAGCTCGTTAATGAATATCATAGTGGTCTAAGGATAGACTTCTGAGGCACTTTCGCATTAAAGTTATGCTGTTTGAATGTACGTTCATCAATGACAACCTGAATGATCCTATTGTCTAAGAAAGATTTAATCATATTTAGTATACGTCCAGCTATACTTTACGATTTATTGTTCATTAACGGCTCTTCCTGGTAGACTTTGTCAAAGGCCTTGGATATATCAAGTGCTACAGCTCTGGCTTCCCCCGCCTTATCCAGTGTATGCGTTCGGCGATAACTGTTAAAATATCTGCACTAGAACGACATGCTTAAATTGTCAAAGAGAAGATTAGCTTTTGCGAGGTGGTGGATTAGTGCTTGATTAATTAAGGCCTCAAAGATTTTAGCGAATAGAGGGAGGAGCCTTCTTGTACACTGGTACCACAGAGGCCATATTCCAATTATTAGAGAAGCAGGATTCAGCAAGGCATTTATTGTAGAGTTTGGAAAGTACAGGGGTCTAGCTCAATTAGTATAGAAGGGATGAGATCATTCCCACACACCTTGGAGGATTTTGAGATATCGCGGATATGAGAATGGGTGATTTTCAGATCATAAGTTTGGCTTCAGTCCGCATGGAGAAATTTGGGATTGAGTCATTTGTTGGCTCTAAGGTGTAGTTGGAGGTGAATATATCAATTGAAGAAACCAAGGTTATGGGTAAGAAAAAAAACAGTCAGTAGGAAACGAGTTCAACAAGCCTGCAGTTCTTGGAAATAAAATACTGGAATAGGAAGTTGTATTAAAATAAAGTATAAAAGCAGTGAATCTGTTAAGATACCTAGACCAACGAATCAAAGAAGCTGGAACAAAGCAAGCAAGGAATAGATCAGGCAAGTCTAAAGGAAATATGCCATGATAGTATTTTAGAAAAGATTGAAACTAGCAACCATCACGCCTGGGAGAGAGGTTGAAGAGAAGAACAAAGAGTGCAGCTAACCAAATTAGAGATACGTTTCGGCACCTTATCAAGAACCTTTAAATAAATTATACATAGCATATTATAGAGTTCAAATGTATATCCCAAATTTCATAAAAAATCTGCCCAGTGTGTCCTTTTTTATCCATGAGTACATTTATTTTCAAGGATGAGGTGTGCGACACTTCTGCTTCCCTAAAACATAAATCAAACATAGCTCATTACAATCCCGTTTATACGATTTTCCAAAATACAAGGCTTGCCATTCACAGGCAACATGAATAGGAACAAATACATTAAGCAAATTGGCAAGGTTTCTGCAAATACGGTGGGTTCCCTCTACCGTGCTAGAAAATTACTTACACAAGAGAGTATACTATATCTTTACAAAGCCACAAAATGTGCCTATGCATGGAGTATTGTGGCCACATCTGGCCTGGTACATCTACCACTAAACAACGTCTAAAAAAATCTCAAATCTAATAGGTCCCTGCAATATGGACCTAGCTCCAACCTCTGTCCTATCGTCGCTATGTTGCATCCATGTGACGGTTTTACAGATACTTCAATGGAACGTGCTCTGATTAACTCATAGCATCTGTATCCTCCCAGCGTATATACACCCGACTAACCCAACAAGCAGCCAAATCCAACCCATTCACTTTTGAGGTGCCCAGATGCCGGAAAGCAAATAGTTTCTTCACTCGGACTACTAGACTTTGAAATTACTTCCTTGATTTCTGCGTCACTGGCTGTACTGACATGCGGAAGTTTGAATGCCATGTGAACAGATATCAAAACTGTTTTTTAAAATACATTCAATTTAGTAATCTTAAACTGGGTCTTAGAATTTTCTTTAAACTAATTTCTTATGTAAATCGCCCGAGGCAAGATATAAAGCCACTTGATGTAAGGAGCTAAAAACCTTACTACTTCAAGTGTTATGTCGACATATTCAGATCCATAAAATAAAATCCACTTTGTCACAAACATCGCTCATGGAATGCGAGAACTAAAATTAGAGAAGCGAGAGTTGATGCCGACGAAAGTAAACCCAAGGTCCACTTTTTACTCTTGGGCAGAAACTTAATAATTGAATATTCACATCTTACTTTAAATATATGCTCCATTCTTATTGGTCGTCTTGTCCGCGCTGAATTTTGAAATAGTATTAGGCGATTCGTTCATCACCATATATATATATATATATATATATATATATATATATATATATATATATTTAAAGTGATGGTTGTGTAGTTCCAACGAGAGAAAAAATGTATATTTAAAAGAGTGTAGCCATCAACAATTGTTGATGGCTACACTCTTTTAAATATATATATATATATATATATATATATATATATATATATATATATATATATATATATATATATAATCCTGACTTGAGTTAGTTGCCTGTCTAGCCGCACTGATGAGCTGTGAAACAGCGAAACAGTACTGTATGTGGATGACTATATATATATATATATATATATATTATATGTGTATGTGTCTGTATATATATTATACATATATATATATATATATATATATATATATATAGAGAGAGAGAGAGAGAGAGAGAGAGAGAGTGTGAGTGAGAGAGAGAGGGGGGGAGAGGATAAAGGCTCTGTATGTTTGTCAATTGATTTGTTGGTCTATAATGCATGAGTTTGGAATGATCTTTTATATGCGTTCATCAATCTATGTCTTTATCTGTCTGTGTGTTGGTCCGTTGGTTTGTCACATATAAATTTGAAATGTGAGTTTTAGATGCGCTTCGTCGTAAGAGAATTTTCTTTCCAGTTCGTTTGTCTGTTACGTTTAAGTATGAAATAAAATTTTTGATTCGTTCATTAACTTATATAAGAGTCTCTGTATAACGGTCGGTCCATTTGTCTGTCACGCGTTAGTTTAAAAACGCAATTTCATCGCTAAACTCACAGATTGAATGCACACATCTTCAAATCGTTTCTATCTAATTAAATCTACATAGATAATGATGCTATTTTAGCATGAAGTAAATTTCACGGCCGAATTTTCAATCACGAGTTGGAAGACTAAGGATTCTTTACTCTTGGATGTTACAGACGTTAGATATGTAAACATATAATACATTTTGTATTTATTATTGTTCGCAGGCCCCCCGGAAAGAATTCCCATTTCCGTATAGCTAAACATGTGCAACTTACTCTATTTTCCTGTGCCCTCTCCCACGTTGTGTATTTTCTAGTTATCTTATAGCATATAACCTAGAATAAAGACAGCTACAGTTGCTTGAAATATAAACCGTATTCATAGGATCCATGATGCCAGAAAATTACGTATTCAAGTACAAGAAAGTTGCCTTACTTCCGGCTTTAGAATCTGATAGATTGGGATTCGAGATAGACTTGGAACAAAAAGAGACATTAATCATTTAGTATAATTAACTTGATCTACCATTTAATTTTAGTAGTTTTTAGTCTTTTAATGAGCAGTGACCTCCCCTTACCTTTTGAATTCCCGCACAACTAATTTATTAACGTAAAACGAATGTTTAATTAAAGTTAAAATATTGCATTAAATTTATAAACAAAATGTCGCCAACAACATTCTTGAATTTAATTATTTTATATCATTTAATGATGCGTTTCCACATATCTCAGATAAGATTTTTTACTTATCTGAAAGTTGTGCACTTTGTAAATACACAAAGTAGTAAATATATCTACGAAATTAATTTTTATTAAGTAAAAAAATGTAAACATTTTTTTTTAGTCAATACGTCACCATCAAAAGCTATTCAATGATAATCGGATAGTAAGGTGGATAGATTGTTAATTACACAATGCAAATATTTAATGTTTGTAAATGGGCCGAGGGGGGGCGAGGGGGCCGAGGTTCAATCCCCAGTCGAACTATGCCAAAGAGTTTTTAAAACATTGGTACTTGATGCCTCATTGTTAAAGTTTCAGCATTATAAGAGGAGGATCAAAAGCAAGTGGAGTAATCCTGAGAATGTAATTACGCCATCCCATACATCTCGATGTTGCAGCGAATGAAAAGGGAGCCTTCAGGTCGCTCTTGATTATAATCGGATACTTAGTTTTTTCTCTTGATTTATGTATATGGTTTATGACAAGTATTTGCTGATATTAGATTTGAAGACGACAATGTTTTGGTCTTCAGGAAATCATTCTCGTGGGAATGTGTTACTCAGACGGAAATTTATTCGAAGCAAACCTTTTTTATAGAAATTCCGGCCAGCGTTAGACACATTGTAGAAAGATGAGTTCTTATTATTAGGTGAAGAAACTAGAGATTCGAGCCGAGTCGAGCGCGTTCTGTGGAAATCATGTGTGTAAAAACGGAGTTGTGTCTGTACATTTTATTCGAATAAGCATCCACTGATTGGCCAGAATAGAAGAAGAGAACGAGATGGACAAGCTGAGACAGATGTGAGAAATCTGGATTCCATAAATAAAATAACGCAAACAGGTTTTGGGTGAAAATCTAAATACATTAATACATTGCTGTAGACAAGGGTAATAGTAATCGAGCCGCTGGTAGATGGTTGCGACATCCCCTCGATGGCGGCTGTGACATCTCGAAACTTGTTTGTAGACGATACAAACGAATATATGTGTGTGTATGTGTGTGTGTGTGTGTGTTTGGTGTATTATATATATATATATATATATATATATATATATATATATATATATATATATATATATATATATATATGTAGTCGAGTTTCATGTAAAGTTATCAAGTCTAGGTCACGTACAAAGCAGCACCTTTAAACTGGCAAAATTCCATAAAAATTCACCTATGCTTAACCGTCACGATTCATGTTCTATCTCCCGGTTTTCCTTTTCTTTCTTTGTTTTTTTTTTTTTTATTACACACTAATGATTAATACTTTCCATCTTGCAATGAGGCAGCTATTTAGAAACATGTCTATGTAGTGGGTGGATAAATAACTGTCTTTCGAAAATCTATGTGAGCAATATTCAGTTCTTATCTCTTAACTATATTGAATGTAATATCTATTTCACGTATAAATTCGAAGATAATAAGCTGTGCAGTGAAATTAATTCCAAGTAATAATCAAAACTAAACGCATTGGTATGATTAACAAAAGTATCATTAATTAAAAGTATGTTAAAGAAAGTGTGTGTCCACTTCAGCGGACATAACTGCCATCTATAACTGCCACGACGTTTAGTCTTTACTGTATTTATTGTACATCAACTTAAACGATAAACCCAACAATTAAGGTTGACTCTATATGAAGTTAATAACTTTTTCTTTTGGGGTTGATTTCCATGAAGCCGGTATTTAAAATGTTCAGTTTTGAGATACTGAGCAACTAATAATTCGAACGTGTAAAACACGCTTTGATCAATTCCTTTTCTGTAATATTGTGCTTTAGAGCATCAGAATATATTTTGATGATTTGGTTTAAATGTCTCTTGGGATAAATTTGGTCCTTTTAAATATGTAGAGAATATATTTCCAATTCTTTTGTCCACAATCATGATTTGCAAACATGACTTGTTTTCCTTAAACATTCGGAAAGAAAACTTTTTTCCAATTTGAAAACACCCTTCCTTTTTACATTTACCTTCCGTTCCGATTAATGATGAGTCGATATTAACCTGTCGAAAATCGTCTTGATTCTTCTTGCAAACATGGCTTCCGCTAGTAATATGCATTATAGAAGGTTATCACTAGAGATCATTCTATATACTTGCAAAATATCCTGCCTATGGAGGTACCTCTCACTTTTTAATGATTTCTTAAAAGTATATACCGCTCCTTACATTATACAACCCGGTTGTAAGAGGGTTCCACTAGGAACGACTAACAAAACTGGCTGAAGTAAACAGACATGAATTGATTAACGTTATCTGATCCATGACTCCGAAACAATTCATATAGAAAAATAATTGTTGCTTCTGTTGTTGACTTCTTACACTTATATATTTCTGACTGTTTAGTGAAGCTACGAGGGGCATGCAATAAGTGATGCCCCTGGCCCACTTCCAGTTGTCTGATCTAGCTGAAATTTTGCATGTATAATGATTTATATCTCTACGGGTTATGTGGCAAATTACAGCTCTGAACTAATTGTTGTTTGTGTTTTACAGGTGCTTGAACTGAGTCAGGTGTGAAATGTAGCCTGTTGAATGTCGAGCAGTGATCCGGTTTTTGTATTTGAAAGGACACACACCACAAAAGACTTTTGATGAAATGAAAGAAACTTATGGTGATAATGCCACATCATATGACCTTGTAAAATGCTGGCATCGTGAATTCAAACATGGTCGGAAGTCTGTGGAAACAGCTCTCAGACCTGATCACCCCCCCCCCTTCTGCCATTGATGCGGCATCTGTCCGTCAAGTTGAAGCTGCCATTTTGGAAGATCGGCGCATTACTATTCGCCAAATAGTCCAAGATTTCAAGATTAGTAGAGGGTCTGTGGAAACTATCATTTATGACCATTTGCATATGCATAAGGTGTCTGCCAGATGGATTCTCAGGTTGCTCACACCATTACAGAAGCGAAAACGCGTCAAGTGCACGAGGATGAATTTGGAGATGTGCCAAGAAGATGAGTCAAAGTTTTTCAAAAGACTGATTACATAGGATGAAACCTGGGTCCATCACTATGATCCAGAGACCAAAGCCCAGTCAATGCAGTAGAAACACTTGGACTCACCACCTCCAAAGAAGGCAAGGGTGCAGCCCTCCGCTGGCAAGGTCATGCTCACAGTCTTCTGGGACCAGGACGGAGTAGTGATGAAAGATTTCTTGGCAAAGGATACCACAATTACAGGAGCCTATTATGCTTCACTTTTGAGGAAATTAAGGGAAGCTATCAAAATCAAGAGGCGGGGCAAGATCAGCAAAGGTACCCTCTTCCTGCAGGACAACGCTCCGGTCCACAACTCGCATGTCGCCAGATCAGAAGCACGGGCGTGTGGTTATGAAAGCCTTCCCCATCCTCCCTACTCTCCCGATCTTGCACCCTCTGACTTTCACCTCTTCCCAGCCATGAAGTTGTTTTTGAAAGGAAAGCGTTTCCCAGATGATGCAGCCTTTATTTCATAAGTCACGTCGTGGTTGGAGGACTAAGCTGGGGTGTTCTATAAAAACGGTCTACAGAGCTGCATTAAACGATGGGAGAAATGCATAACTCTGGGTGTTTCCTATATAGAGAAAGACTAATAACTGTGCCAAGTTTCGTTGTTCTACTGCTATGGGAAGTGGGTCAAGGGCAATACTTATTGCACGCCACTCGTATCTACTGCAACCAGATAATAGAATCCGCCCAGTAAATTCTATATATGTTCTCGATCACGGCTATTCTGTTTTTAGTTTTTAGGAGTTTTTGTTTTTGCTTTTACATTATATGGAATGCATTTTCGCTGCTAACTTACACCCTTTACATGATTTAACTATATTCTCAATCGTTCCCTTTATGTTCGCCCAGTAGACGTAACTTTGCTTTCAAGATATACTTAGATGCTGAATATGAAACTGCTTTTTCAATATAGACGGAATGGTTACCCGATTTGTCACAGATAGAATATTTTTCCGGAATTTTTTGTTCTTTTCTATACTTTTAAAATATTTTTTCTTCTGTTACAATGATGCCCGATGTTTTTTTTTGTTTTTTTTTTTTGCCTCAACTTTCGTTTGTAGAGAGACAATTAGCGTGTCATCAAAGGGTTCAACGGATTTCAGTATCAATATAGACGTTCCATCCGTGTAACTGATCTCTGAAGATAGGAGATAATTCTGTGGTTATAATTTAGTAAAATGATTCCCCATCTCTGTAATCTGTTCTCCGTATCTGTTGATAAATCGCTCTTCGATGCATAAATTGTTAATACAGGTTTATGGTCGTATTTTTTATATAAAAAAAAAAACTTTCTTCGGAAAAAAATAATTTATATTTTTATACCTAGGCTCGGCAATAGGTTCTTCCTTAAATGACCTAATCATAAAATAATAATTATATCAAGTAAAACCAACGTAATGTCAGTTAGCGAAATTAGAATTAATATAAAGTAATATAGCAACCGGATAATCAGATTTAAGAAAAAAATCTTCCATCGAATTTTCAACAAAATTTAACGATGTTTTGATAACTCCATAACTAAATCTGTGAATAATGTAATCATATTTACTAAACAAGCAATCTATAAATATAAAAACGAAAATGTGTGTGTGTGTGTGTGTGTGTGTGTGTGTGTGCGCGTGCGTTTTCGTGTATGTCCAAGAAAGGCTTCTTTCCAAGAACCGATCGGTCGCCTCGCAACTTCTTAAAACCTTTTATATCGCGCCTAAATGATAATATCTACGAGTTAACGACCGAAGTCGCCTGTCTATTTAATTTACCCAACTTTGAAAGGATAAATATTCAACAATTTTCGATCGCCGCATGTGCATTAAGCTTTTTTGTATAATAATAAAAGCGAAACGGAGCTTTATGCGATCGCCGGGAACGTCCAAAAGAAATCAGCTTTAATCCATGTGGAGTTTTTCCTTATATCAGACAATTACTATTCAATTTGGACAATCCCCTTGTTATGGGGAGCTGGTTTCCCCCCAACATCTCGGTGAAACAAATATAAAAATAAAAAAAAGCGTTCCCGCAGTAAATAAAATACTACCCCGCAGTCAAAGTTACCCCATTAAGTCATTAAAACGGGCATCTGCCAATTCTAAATACTTAAATAAATTCAAACATGATTCGGTTAGTATTTCGTGGTGGCCCAGTTGTTAACGTCGCACGTTCTTTTTTTTGTTGTTGTTTTTTTTTTTCACATTTTAATTTCCAACTTTGCCTCAAGGGTTCGGGTTCGATCCTTCATACTTACCTACCAAAACTTTTTTTTATTTTACCCTCCCCCCTCCGACACAAACATCCGGGTGACCCCACACACCTCCAAAAAAAACGGGAAATGCCGGGTACCCCCGCTAGTCTTATATAAAAAAAGAACAAATGAGAGCGCCTATTTTAAGAAATAATAGCATACAACCTTCCCAAACAAATATATATATATATATGTGTGTGTGTGTGTGTGTGTGTGTGTGTGTGTGTGTGTGTGTGTGTGTGTGTAGCAGAATTAGCAATAATCGAAATGAGGCGAAATAGAGAGCTTACCTCGGATACGTCTGTTGTGTTTCGGCCTGAACGGAAGAGAGAGGTCCAAGATGGCGTCAATAGGTTTTTTATTAGCGTTTACTCCATGCAATTATCGTAGAATCTGTCTGCTCTCGCGCGATTATGCAAATACATAATTCCCGGCCGCTATAAAGGCAGGTCACTGGAAAGCAGTCACGGAGCGTCCTTCAGATTGTGTGTAGATGGTTCTGGCGATTGGATTGTTCTTTGTGACGAACCACGTGTCTGCGAGAAGCGAGTTTTTTTTTCTTTCTGTTTATTTTTTGTCTTCTTTCTCCACGTTTATTACAGACAAGAAATCCCTCTCTTCTAGAGGTGGGCGATACTGACTATTTCCTATCTGTGTTCCTGATTTTTTTTTGTTTTGCCTACTACATTTTGCTTCAAGCTATTTCGGCACAACTATGGCGAAGCAGTGATATTATCAAGCCGTTCTTTGGTGAGCGAGACGTTGTAGCGTGGCTGAAAAAAGTGAGACTTTTCGGACAACTTTAGCAGGTGGATGATGTAGCGAGTCTGCTACCTTTATCTGGGAGGTGATACACTGGCCTTCTACATGGAAATGGAGGAGGACGATCAAAAGAAGATAGACCAGATTGGGGCACGATTAAAGGGGGCATTTACCGACGACGCATTTGCAGCATACAGAAAATAACTATGGTTAGATGGGCTGGCGAACGTGTGGATGTTTACGCAAACAAAATCAGGCAGTTGGTTGGATTGGCTAGATTCACAGGAGGTAGCTTAGAGAGACTCACAAAATTGACTTTCGTCACTGGGTTCCCTGACGCCATCTCAACAGGTGGCGAACATCAAAGCCCTGACCATGGGGGATCTAATGTCGAATGATGAATTTTGACGACGACTGGGGAACAAAATCAGGACGTGATTGCGCCCACACGCTCACCCAACAACAACAGGGCCCAGAATATTCCTGTTAGTGTGACCTGTTTCAAATGCAATGTTAAAGGCCACCTTGCAAAGGATAGTCGAAAACGCGGAACACGGTGTTACCGTTGCGGTGAGAGTGGACACTGGGCTTGGAACTGCTCGGGAAACGCATAAGCGCCAGTCTCCTTCCCCACCAAGATGCGAACACAACGCTCCCGGTGATAAGCATCTTTGTTGACGGGACGCGATGTTTGATACAGGATTATTATTATTGATACAGGATGCTCTAGGACGATTTTACATGCAGACCGGTGCCGGTCTTGAAGAAAAACGAACGTGAATGTCAAAACGATTGGTGGAATATCCCATGCGTGCTGCGGTGTTGGAGCGGTCGCCATAAAAGCTCTGGGAGGTGTCATTGTCAAGCTTACAGGATCGGTGCGGCTGGGCGACAGGAAAAATATTAAATGTGCAGCCATTTCTATTAATGAACCGGATTTCACTGCCACCTTTGACCATCAAAACCGAACGTGGACCGCATCGACTTGTCGGGCACTTTCCGGTGTGCGGTTGGCTTCGTGTGGCTTGTGGAATACTCAGAAGGGGAGTAAGTTCAGTAACGAAGGGCTGGGATGATGAAGCAAGGGACGCCGTACTGCATTGTATGACGTTCGAAACCTTAGAATCTGTGCAGCAAAACGATCCGGCCCGGGGAAATTGGTGTGTGGACGGCAAAGAGCTGAATGTATGGGTCGATGCTAGCTCCCTAGCAATTGGTGCAGCCTTGGAGATGCGTGAAACTGTGTTGGAAGATGCATCTTGGCTGCGACCTGAAGATGATTCTCAACATATCAACTTAGCCGAACTGGATGCCGTATTGAAAGGCATCAATTTGGTGATTCTGGCGATTCGATTGTTCTTTGTGACGAACCACGTGTCTGCGAGAAGCGAGTTTTTTTTTTCTTTCTGTTTTTTTGTCTTCTTTCTCCACGGTTATTACAGACAAGAAATCCCTCTCTTCTAGAGGTGGGCGATACTGACTATTTCCTATCTGTGTTTCTGATTTTTTTTTTGTTTTGCCGACTACATTTTGCTTCAGTATATATATATATATAAGAAATTTTGTCTGTGAGTTTGTTCCCTATAGACTCGAAAATGGCTAGGCCGATTTTATGAAATTTCACACGAAGATACTACTTTATGTGCCTGCCGGTGTTCTTAGATAGGTGTTGTATCCGAATGTCTTCGATAAGTATCGATGAACGATAATCGAAATAATCCGATGAAAGAAAGAACAGGCGATTTTGACCAAAGAACACTGCTTAACATCACAAGTGCATTTAAAAAGTTTTATTACCACACAAGCCGAAAGGCTCGACTTATTACATCTACAGTGTTCTTTGATATGATAGAGATGCGTTCAAAATGAATGTTTGTCTTTTGGGCACAATTGGAGTATGATACTTGACTTTTTGCATTTAAAACTTTAATTTAAATCATTATATATAAAACTAATTTTATAAAATCAACAGTAGGTTCTCTACAGTGCAATGTAGACTAGAATGTATTATGAACTAAATCACTGTGATAAGCATGTGAGCTTACTCCTGATGCGCCGCGATAGGTCCCTAATTAAAGCAGGCAATCAATCGATTTGATTAAAAAATGGGCAATTTCACAGATTTTAATGACAATAAAACTATAGGGGAGTGAAACATTCGTCGATCATCATTTAACCCCGGGCAACGTCGAGTCACCCAGCTAGTATATAAATCTATCTATCTATAGTCCTATAAATTCATTTTTCTTTTGTGTGTATTGATATTCATATTAAAAACCCTCTTTTCTATTTATTTAAAAAGAAAATACAATTTTCTTATATAGGAGTTGTGGAATTGCATTCACTAGCAAAAGATCTAGCTAATTTGCATATTCTTTTAAACATTCATTTTAATTAATTCCCTATTAGTTTTTTCGGTTTTCTTATGGGATGATCATCTTTAGTTAACTATTACGTGTAATTATATTCATGTAGACATTCAACATGATTTATACTTGCATAATATTTGCGTAAAAAGTTTACAGTAAACACAAAATTGTTTCCATATATATTTATGTATACGTATATATTTTTGTTTAATCTATAAAAGTCTGTGTGTCTGTGTGTGTACATTTCTTTACGCAATAACTCTGTTAATTTTCAGTCTACAGACCCGAAATTTGATATACAGGGTACTAAGGTATGGGGAAATCTTTGTAATCCGTGTTCGGCCCGAAATTTGGCTGTTAAAGGGTCAAAGTTCAAAGATTTGACCTTTGAGAACTCTACCAAACTCCTCCGACAATTTGGGGTCTAAACACTTGAGATTTCAGGTATAGGTTCCTTGGACATGGATCTAACTTAATAACTTGATTTGAGTCCCAAACAATAAATGTTAAGGGGTCATAGTAGGGGTCAAAATGTAAAAAAATTGACCGTTTTTTATTTTTGCTCAACATACACTTCCAAACACCCGGGCAACGCCGGGCTGAAATGCTAGTATATATATAAAAGTGAACGTGTCTCTGTATCTGTGCGTCTGTGTGTGTACATTTTCCTACGCAATAACTCTTTCAATTTTAAGTCTACATACTCAAAATTTGATATACAGGGTACTGAGATTTGGGAACATCTTTGTGATCGGTGTTCGGCCAGAAATTTGGCTGTTATGGGGTAGAACTCTACCAAACTCCTCCGACAATTTTGGGTCTAAACACTTGAAATTTTAGATATAGGTTCATTGGACATGTATCTAACTTAATAACTTGATTTGAGCTCAAAACAATAAATATTAAGGGGTCATAATAGGATCAAAGTTTAAAAAAATTGACCTCTGCGGTCTCTACCAAATTACTCAGACAATTTCTGATCTAAACATTTGAAATTTGACATAAAGGGTATTCAGAGATAGGGCAGGTTTTTTAATCGGTTTTGGTCGAAAATTTTTAGTTGCCAATATGTAAATTTATGTATGTATGTATGTTTGCATGTCTGCCTAAAACTTTCGACAGAGGTGACAAAAATTGGCTAAAAAAATTAATATCTTCACCTTTAACTGGGTACTTTTCTACAGGGGGGTCGCTTTTTCGCCGATATTTTTATAAGTCATCCTCTCCTTTCGATTGTCTAGCCTTAATTTAAACATAAGTCACATCCGGTTTGGCGGTGGTCGTAACAGCAAAGACATCAGGTTTTTTCCCCGTTCTATTTCTCCTTCTCGGTACGAGTTCGAGCCTGCCTTCCTACTATCACGTTTTTTGTTGTTGTTTTGCTCAACAGACACATCCAAACACCCGGGCAACGCCGGTCTGAAATACTAGTATATATATATATATATAAGTAATAACGCACGAATAGACAGACAAAGTTCCCTATGGACTCCAAAACGGCTGGGTCGAAGCTTTTGAAATTTCGCACAAATGTACTTTATGTATCTGTGAATGTTCTTTGATAAGTATTATATTGGAATGCCTACGATAAGTATTGAAAATCAATGATCCATCGAAAAAATCTGATTACAAAGGAAATAGTCCGATTTTGGAGTTAACATACTTATAAAGCCTAATATCACAAGTGCATTTGAGAAGTGTTATTATCCGGCAAGGAGAAGGGCCCCACGTATAAAAGCAACAGTGGGTTCTTTGGTAAGGTAGAAACGCGTTCGAAATGAATCTTTCTGTTTAGAGCACAATTTAATCATGATACTTGACTGTTGCATTTAGAAGTTTAATTTAAGCTATTACATAATTTTATAAAATCAATAGTAGGTTCTCTACAATGCGACTACACTGTGGGGATTGACCATGAAGCTTCCTCCTAGTGCACTGCGGTAAGTCCCCAACTAGTGCAGGCAGTTAATTGATTTGCTTTAAAAATAGTCAATTTCACCAATTTCGATGACAAGAAAAGTATTGAAAGTGTGCAACGTCGGTTGTCTCTACTAGTATATATATATATATATATATATATATATATATATATATATATATATATATATACATATATATATATATATATGTATATATATATATGTATATATATATGTATATATATATATATTAAACAAAACTTGATTAGGTATTAATAGGTAAATCCATACTCAAACCTGTCAATTAAAGGTAAAGTCTGTATTTAACTAAACCTACCAATCTTACACTAAGAAAGATATAATTTCCAAACCACTTATTCAAAAAAACATTATAAAATATTGCAAGGGCTCGACAATATTTTTCGGACTCTTTGAAAAAGTACTTCAAGGTGGTTACTAGTGCCAAAAGCGTTTGAGATTGTAAGTAGGTAGTTGAGGAGTGGAAATCCACTATTAGTGTAATGATTGTTTTATTTTTGCTTTGATAATTTTAGTTTTTTGTGATTTTTGCGAAAACTTGCGCGACACTATTTTTCGGACATGACAAAAAAATCCTATTTCATTAAGAGCTATGTTCATGTATATATTGCTGTATGCAAATTTTCTGCTTGTACACTTAGGTGCCATCATTTTAATCAATTATCTGTTCTATTCTACTAGCAAAACAATTAAGTTTAATGAAGTAAAATGTATTCAAAAGAAGTCGTTTGTTTGGCACAGAAGAAGCGGGAAGATGGCCTCAGCATCAGAAGGATCGCCATGGATTTGAAGCTGTCGAAATCAACGGTCGAATACATACTGAAGACAAACTCCGAGCGGAAAAAGAAGAGAGGATGGAAAATATCAATTGGCAAGAAGACTGAAAGGCGAACGAAGAGGACTGTGACACGGCTTTTTACATCTGGAGAAAAAGTTATAGCAAGAAAAGAGAAGGAGAAATGTGAATTGGATGTACAGTACAAGGAACGCTGCATAGGATTGGTTTGAAGTATGCAAAGGCTAAGAAAAAATTACGTCAACAAAGAAACACAAAGGAGCAAGACTGAAGAGTGCTAAAGGGTGGTTAACAAAGCATGTTGAATTTAAGGTTATATTTACTGATGAGAAGCGTTTCAAGTTTGATGGGCCCGATGGATGGTACTTGGTCGAGAAGGGGTGAGCCTGCTGTACTGAACAAACGACAGATGGAAGGAGGAGGAGGAGGAGGTGGAGGAGGGGGGAGTTATGGTTTGGAGTATGTTCTTTGCTAATGGAAATATATGGTTGGAGTGGCTGAAAGGACGACAGAACAGCGAAAGATACCAACAATTGCTGGACGAGAAAGCCCTACCAAGGATAAGAAGAGAGATGGGGAGTGATTTCGTTCTACAGCAAGACAATTGCAGTATCCATGTGTCAAAACTCATGAATGGCTAAAGTGAATATGACTACTTTAGAATGGCCTGCAAAAAGCTCAGATCTAAATTTAATGGAAAATATTTGGGAAATGGTTGCGCAACTTGTCTATGGTGGACCTGAAATAACGAAAGAGGCTAAACTATGGGAACGAATACTAGATGCCAAAAAAAAAAAAAACAACTAATAGAAACAGGTAAAGATGTTATTGTGCATATGTTTGATCATTATGAACAGAGAATGATAAAAGTTATTGAGAAGAAAAATAATGTTGTGTGTGTTTTGTAAAAGATGATGGAAATTAAATATTTTTCCTTACCTAATCGATTTTCTTCCATTTTTATAACAAGTATTATCTTTATATATTTATGCTATTCTATTGAAGGAATTTTTCCACTCTATGGTACTCGGAAAGTCGAATACTAAAGTGTTCGAAAAATATTGTCGGGCCCTTGTATATTAACAACAAGAAATTACGTAAATATATACTTTCATGTGAAATTATTTTTCCTTTTTACCAAACTCCATCTGTTTCATTGTTATCAACTTTATCTTCACGCTAGTATTATCCAGTTCATATATAGTTCCATTAAATGCTTTATAAGCAAAATTTTCTTACGCATTTAGCAATAATGAGGAAGAAAAATATTTCTTCGAAACTCCGCGGTTTACGGACTTTCACCTCTTTGTTTCCTTTCTGAATAATAAATGTTTTTAACTTTTACTAAAGTGTTTACTAAACTCGGCTTAACAATAGGACTAAACAGCACGGTTTCCTGGTCTACATTAATGATCTTCCAAATCACACACTTACACCATTCGTAATCTATGCTGACGACACTACCATCTATGGTAGCACATCAAAGACCGTAAACGACCAAGTTCTCTCCGATTCTCTCTCCTCTGATCTTGAGCACGTGGTACAATGGGGAAAGAGGTGACTGGTTACTTTATTCAATTCAGAAATAATTCAATATAACAATATAAATAACAAGAAAAGGATAAAGTCGCCAACAGTTAACTGTTTAATATAGTGCCAGGCTTATTTTTCGAACATTTATTTGTAGTATTCTAACACGCACTCATATCCCAGAGCACGAATTCCGTCCCTGGTAACTTTCAACAAACAAACATTACTCAGAGTCAAACTCGAATCAGAATATGTAAGTTTTGTAACTGTATATTTGGAAGATTGTTGTTGTTGTTGTTGTTGTTGTTGTTGTTTTATCCGATACAGAGGCAGATAGAGACTGCTTTGTTTTAGAGATGGTTCTATTTCCCAACCCCCTGGTTGTTTACGAAGCTTAGATCTATGGTTGTTTTGCTCTTCTCCTTGGTATGAAATGATACTTACGTTGTATATTTTGTCAAGCAGGCCATAGAGGGCGTTTAGGTCGATCATCGCTTGATTTTGGTTGCCGGCTATTTTAGAAAACAGTTAACGTTCAACACAAAGGAAGGAACACGCCAACAGCGTTGCATATATAAACAAGATTACCTTGATAAAATAAACGCATCTAATTAATCGGGGACGAAAAGCGGGCAGCATAAAAAGCACTCGAAATATACGAATGTGTTTGTTTAGGATCGGATTTCTAGTCGACAAAAAATGTCATTTTTGCATGTTAAGTTGAGTATTTGGAAATGTTGATTTCAAACCTGAGTTAAATATTATTAGAGGAGTTTAGGAAGTTAAGTGATACCCTCGCTGATTTTAAAAGGAATACCAGAGGCGTTATTGGAATTCTTTCTTTTTCTTTCTTTTCAAAGGAAGTTCTCCAAAATAGCATCAAACGATATCCGGTTAGTGTCTAACGGCGAACTACCACTCAATTAATGTATTATTCATTACGCTTGCCGAGTTCAAAAGAAAAAAAAAATTGTTTTTTGTTTTTTCAAATGCCAAGAAACACATTTTAATTGAAATTTTTATTAAGTATCGCTTAATCCATTCTATTTGTCTAATACCGTCATCCAGTTCGGTTTCCAATTTTTATAGGTAGATAAAAGCAATTGGGTGTGATTAGATTTTTCGATTATCGATTTTCAATACTTATCGTAGGTATTCCGATAAAAAAAACTATCAAAGAACACCCCAGATGCATTTTGTAAGAATAAACGATAAAGAAGAAACGTCTGTTGCGATAACGCAAAGTGAAATATTATGCATATGAAAATAAACAAAAAGCGTCCTAAGATTCAATTGTATTAGCAAACATAAAATAATACGAATGCAGTATGCATGCACGCAAAATCGAGCCACCATCCATAAATTATCAAACATATTCATAGTTATATTAAATTCTTGCAACAATAATGCAAAGGCATTTAAGAATTTAAATGGCGTGTATAACAGGTGTAAATTAAAATTACACATCAGAAAAACAGTACCAATTATTTTTAAATAAAAAAATAGAAATATCATTTGGTCCATCCCTACCATATAATCAGATGCTGAAAACTAAACTAGGTAAGAAATTATAAAATTATAAATTATTAATCTTAGACTGTAACTAGTCACACACAAACAACAACAACAACAACAACAATAATAATAATAATAATAATAATAATAATAATAATAATAATAATAATAATAATAATAATAATAATACGCAACTTGACAGGGAAGTAAAAGGCATACAAAACATGGAGAACGTCAATGTAATACAAATAATTGTAGCGAAATAATTGGGAAAAAGGCTTAGAAATTGGAATAAAATAAAAGATCGAAACTCTGCAATGAACGTCAATGATCCAAACAGCTGAAATCTTTAGGGAAATCCTCGAACGCCTAAACCTCCCACATAAAATACACTAACAAGCTACATAAAAGTTACAATAGAAATAGAACAAAAACATGGAATGAACACTACGTGAACCCAAGAGAAGTTAAACTGCAAAAAAAATATAGTCCCCTTCCGCCAAAATAAACGGCATTTGTCTCGAATGGGACTCAGGAAAAGTGAAAAGATCGAGAAACAGTGAGAATTACCCAAACCTCTACTGGGTAGTACTGGGACTTTAGGGGAGCGTACTGAAAATCAGGAGAAACTTGTTATCACTCAAACTCCAGGGAACACCATCGGGTATTATAAGTGTGCAATCACAGCTGATGATCTGTGTTCGAACACATAATGAGTACATGATAATAATAAAATAAAAAACAACAATAAGAAGAAGAAGAAGAAGAAGAAGAAAATACACGGACCTTTTTTGAATTACATTTTCACTCCAAACAAGGCACAGTGCAACTATCAGGGACATTAGTTGCAGGAATACTATGTAAAGAGTTGAGCAGCAAGATGTCTGTTCACATTACACTTGCACATCTGCATGTCAGTACTGTTGGAGAAGCAGGGACCCGGAAGGGATTTCCAAGTCTAGCAGTTGTAGGGAAGAAATTATTGAATTAGAAGGCTTTCTTACAATGAGGGATCTGTACTGTGTAGGGTGGGACTTTGCTGCTTGTCGGGTTTGTCGGGGGAATTTACGTCGAGAGGGTACAAAGGCTTGTAGTTCGTCGGAGCATCCATCGTTGAAATACTTGAAAAACAGAGAAAGGGATGCACCATTTCGTCAATGTGACAGAGGTTAAAGCTTAGTTCAGAACTTATCAGGTCGGCGACTCTCTTTTGAACTCGATCAAAGAAGGAGAGACTAGTAGGAGATGCACCAGATGTGCCTAGATGTGACAACAATACTCCATACATGGGCGAATGGTGGCTTTATACAGGTACAGTATATTTTCAGGCGTAATTTTCTAGCACGGTAGAGAGAGCCCACCTTCTTCGCAGCCGCCTTAACAATGCTCTCGATGTATCTGTTCCAACTCATGTTCCCTATGAACGTTAAACCGAGGAGTTTGAACGAAGCTATTGACGGTTGAGAAGGTTTCTTGTAATTATTAAAGGAAAGAAGTTTTGTCTTGGCAGTATTGAATGTGACCATCAATTTTTGACCTCATTCCACTACAATCTGGACGTCTTCCTCTAGGTTTTCCGCCATGGCCTTGGATATGTGTTCATTCGTTTTCTCCTTGTGACTGTTATAGAGCGTGGTGTCGTCAACAAATATACCAATCACAGAGACAATTTTATCAGGAAGGTCATTTATGAATATCAGGAATAATAAAAATCCAAGGATCGACCCCCGAGATACACCTGCATTTATATCATACTGTTGTGACGTACAACCATCGAGGACAGCCTGGATTCTTCTTTTATTTAAGAAGGATTTAATTATGTTAAGTATTTGTCCAATAATACCATAGGATCGGATTTTCATGAGAAGACCGTGCCATACCCGGTCAAAAGCCTAAGATATATCTAGAGCTACTGCTCTCCTCTCCCCTGCCTTTTCCAGTGTATATACGTTCAGAGATTACAGTTAGAATATCTGCAGTAGAACGGGCTTGCCTAAATCCGTATTTATGGTCAGACAGAGGTTAACAACTGTAAGGTGATGGACAAGAACTTGATTAATTATGGACTCAAATATTTGGGCGAAAAGAGGGAGGATGCTAATGGGACGATAACAGAATGGGCCAGTTTTTCGCCAGAATTCTGGTATCACAGAAGCAGTTTTCCAGTAGTCAGGAAAGCAATATTTGTTAAGGCATTTGTTGAAGAGCTTGAAGAGAACTGGCGCAACCTCAGCGGAGCATACTTTTTTGTAATCATACAGCCGGAATGAGATAAGAACTCAAAGGGATCTGGAAAATAAAGAAAGTTAAGATAACACCACTAATACAAGCGCTAGGAACAATACCGAAAAAAAAGAATGGGAGAGATTGGAATCAGAGCGATGGTTGAGCAGATACAACGAATAACAAGACCGAGGAGAGAAAGCACTAACCATTCCTCGGTTGGTTGAGTACAAAGAAGACTGGGACTTTGGGGAGGCTTATTGCCACTCAAATTCCAGTAAAGACCAATGGTCGCTGCCAGCGCGAAATCAATGGTAAGCGGCTGTTGCAATAATGGAAATTCTTTTGCAAAAGTTATCCAAAGAGGTAGAGAGTTCTTGAAATCTGGGGAGACTTGTTTTCACTTAGACTCTAGAGAACAGAGTTTTTCTTAAAGAGCAATCTTTGATGATGACTTCTGAGTAAAAATAAATAAATAAATAAATAAATAATAATAATAATAATAATAATAATAATAATAATAATAATAATAATAATAATAAAAAAAAAAAGCCAATTCTACTAAAATTTAAATGGAAGAAAAACAAAACCAGACCGCCGAATCGGAAAGAAACAAAACTCTACTGGAAAGAACGACAAGATTACAATAGAAATGCCGAATGGCTGTAAGACATGAAAAGAGTTACAACAAATCCAAGAAGGAACAGAGAATGAAATCAGCAGGAAAAACTTGAAGACAAACTTACGAAAAATAGCCAATTGGGGAGCACCAGGTCACGACGGAATGTACGCATACTAGTTCCAAAAATTTATGTCACTACATGAAAGACTAATTCAAAATCTGAAAAGATGTATCCACGGAGCAAACGTGGTAGAATAGATGACCAAAGGTAGAACAACACAGATACAAAAAGACTCAGAAAAGGGAACCTCTCCGAGCAATTATAAGCTAATAACACCCTCATTTAAAATGTGGAAAATACTAACAACTGTGAGAACAACTTTTACTACTCTATTAACTATTCCCGAAGAACAGAAACGGTGCCCCCACCAAAAAATAAAAAAAGAAGGGGAACACATGATCTAATATACATTGCCCAAAAGATCCTGAAGGTGACTAAAAGTAGAAAACAGAATGTAGCAATCGCATGGATCGACTACAAAAAATAAACGCGTACGACAGGATCCCTTAAACATGGACAACAGAATGCCTGAGAATGTACAAAATACCAGGCAAGATTATCAGTTTGATTAAAAATGCAACGAGAACATGGAGACTTGAATTGCCGGCTGATAGAAACTACATAACTGAGATAAGAATATAAAGATGTATCTTCTAAAGGGATTCTCTATCACTATTACACAGCAATGATGATCATTAACAATCTATCTATCTATATATATATATAAAAGTGAAATTGTCTGCCTATGTGTGTGTACATTTCCCTACCTACTTTCCTAATTACTCTGTAAATTTTTAGTCTACAAACTCGAGATTTGATAAAAGGAGTATTGAAATTTGGAAAAAAAATCTTTTTAATCGGTTTCCGGCTAGACATTTGGCTGTTAAGGGGTCAAAGTTCAACGATTTGACGGTGAAAACTCTACCAAACTCCTCCGTCAATTTTGGGTCTAAACACTTGAAATTTTACATCTAGATTACTTGGATATGGATCAACCTTTATAATTTGATTTGTTCTCAAAACAATAAATGTTAACGGGTCAAAATTGGGGTCAAAGTTTTTAAAAATTTGACATCTGCGGTCTCTACCAAATTACTCAGCCAATTTTTTGTCTAAGCATTTTCAATTTTACATAAAGTATATTCAGACATAGGACAAGCTTTTTAATCGGTTTTTAGCCGAAAATTTGGCTGTCAAAGGGGCAAAGTTCAAAAGACTTGACATTTGTGGTCTCTAACAAACTATTCAGCTAATTTTGATCAAAAATTTGAAATTTTACATAAAGGGTATTCAGACATGCAGCAAACATTTTAATCGGTTTTTAGGTGAAAATTTAGTTGCCAAGAGGTCAAAGAGTTGACCTATGCAGACTCTACCAAACTCCACCGTCAATTTTGGTCTAAACACTTGAAATTTTAGATGTAGGTTACCTGGACATGGGTCAAATTTTTTAATATATATATATATATATATATATATATGCACATACGTATAAATCACACCTACAAATATTTGAGAGTGTTGAAAGCAGACACCGTCAAAATGGAGAAAATTGGAAAGAGATACCACAGAATAACAGAAAAACTGATAGAAACTGAACTATAGATTAGAAACCTAATAAAATTATAAACACATGAGCAGTGTCACTAGTAAGACACTCCGGATGTTTATACGCGCCAAAACGTGTGGATGAGATTACAAAAAGGATAGTTTAACAGGGAAAGGGAATAGCTACTGACACATGTACAAAACAATATGACTAAAACAAATCATATAAAATGATAAATAACAACAAAAGAACCACTAAATGTAGACGCTGTTGACAAAATGAGGAAACAGTAAACCACATAAACAAGTACAGCAAACTAGTACAGGCGGAACACAGAATTAGACAATTCACTGAAAACTACACAAACGTCTGCATTTTAATATGCAATCAAGTGGTATGTAGACAAACTGGGGCTGTTAACAGAAAATGAAAATCATAAAAATCTCTTGGACATGGAAATACAAACAGATAAACGCGATCAAACAAAGAGACGGGACGTGATAATCAACAATGCAAAAAAGATTTAAATCATCAACTTCGCCACCACATGCAGTTCATGGTGGAGGTAAAGTAGACAGAAAACATGAACTTGACAGAGACTTGGAAAGAATATGAAAGATGAAAAAAATCGTATTATTTTGATTTCGATGAGAATAGTATTCCAAATAGTCCAGATATATAGAATTATCAATCCTCATCTAAAAAAAATTAGAAAGATGGAAAAAATTATTGGAATCTATACATTAATACGATAACATGTGTGTTATATTCTGTGTCACGCTTACATCCGAGTCGTTTAATTGTTATGTACTTCCATTTCTTGTCATAAATACTTTTATCAAGAATTTTCCATAGGTTTTGGTTTCTGTTTCGATTATAGCTGATGGCACTTTAATAATCTATTTTTTTTTTATAAATAATATTAGCAAAAATTCTTCATGAGTTTTTTTTTCGGTTTCAATTAAGGCTGAAGGAACTTAAAATATATATATATATATATATATATATATATATATATATATATATATATATATATATATATATATATATATATCGTAAGTTTTTATTTCGGTTTCCATTCAAAGTAATGCACCCAAATCATATAGATATATTTTATTTTATTCTTGAAATCACAACTTTATAATATATAAAGATCGATAAAACATTAACTCTATAATAATATATACGAAATTTGCAAGAATTAAAATTTCATATTTAAGCGTACTTTACGACCGTGCTTTGCCGGACATTCGTGCTAACTTAGATAAATAAATTTGCAATTTTAACAAAAAAGTTACAATAATATCAGAGCGTCTCCATTTACACTGAACATCTACAGAACGCCAACATCAATACATTGCATATGAATGAGTCCCCTGTGGAATTTCCACAAGTCCCGCTAGTATCAATAATTGTATGAACACTAGGAACAGTTTCGAAAAGCATTGAAAAGATTAGGAGAAATTGGAATCAAAGGTGAGATTGACACCATATATAACATACGACACTGATGAAAACAGTTTGATTGAAAATGCAATGAGAACATAGAGACGAACTTGGTTGAAGGATAGAAAAGGTACAAAGACTCAGCTTGATTGGAAGTAGGAATGAATATTGAGTGAAATCATCGAGTAAGTAACGTCGACCGACTACAAATAAGTTGAAATAGAACTAACATATAGGACGAACATTACACAATTCCAAAAGTAATTTAAATTGTCAGAAACCTTTTGCTCAGATATTAATTAAAACAAAATACGAGGAACATTCCAAAAGTAATTCCTCCTATTTTTATTTTGCTTGAATAGAACAGCTGGGAATTGCAAATTGCATTGCTATGATGACGGAACTTTTTTTTTTTAACACAGTGATCACCACTTATCAATGCCCGGAAGCCACGCAGGGATAAGGGTTATTGCAAGTACATTACGTTAGTGTGGAGATTTGATGAAGTGTTTACTTAAGGGGGCGGTTCATTAGGAATTTGTTAACGTTGGACTTGAAGACATCCAAGTTGTAGTCCGGTGGGAAGCAGGCAGATGGAAAAGAGTTCCACATGCGTGCAGTTCTAAGAAAGAAGCTTTGTTCATGGAATCCACGTTTTGATTTAGGCACAGATATAGAGTGGGGGAAATTTTTCACAGTGGATTCAGCTAGACAGGTGTTTTTCGTGAAAGATTGGCGCGGGGGGACCAGAGATTGGAGTTCAGACGAGCACCTGCCATGGAAATAACGATAAAACAAGGATAGGCTCGCAACGTCTCTTCTGTGGGAGAGAGGTTGCAGGGTAGAGAAAAGGGCATCCCCCACTAAGCCACAAAGTCTATTTTGTACTCTGTCAAGGCAGGATAGGCTGTTTTTA
>NC_136483.1:39331631-39381631 GCF_053919585.1 Euprymna scolopes | reverse complement strand
ACTGGTGACATTGTTCTAAAATTCAGTTCATGACGATTACGCATATTCACCTACTCGAGTAATTGCTCAATGTCTTTGTCATGGCACGTGATAGAAAATGGTGTCAGGCAAAAGTTACTTACGTCTGAGAGTATCTTGTACCCCTACAAGGCCATCATTCGCTCATGTATGGAGTATTGTTACCACATTTGGGCTGGTGCATATGTTACTAGTCTCTCACTCTTAGACAGAGTTTAAAAGAGAGTCGCAAACCTAATAGGTCTCGCAGTGCCAGTTGGGCTTCAATCTCTGTCCTATCTACGAAATGTTGCATCCATCTACTTTTTAAAAATAATTTAATGGTAGGTTCTCCGACGAACTACAAGCCCTTGTACTCCCTCGACATAAACCCGCCCAACAAACCCAACAAGCAGTAAAATCCCACCCTTACATAGTAGAGATCTCTAGATGCTAGAAATCCTTTTACTCTAATCGTTTTTCTCTAACTGTACTGACATGCGGAAGTTCAAGCCTAATGTAAACAGACATCTTGCTGCTGAACTCCCTACATAGTATCCCTGCAAATTATGTCCCAGATAGAAGCCCACTACATGAAAATGGCACTGTGCCTTTTATGGGAGTGAAAAAGCAACAAAAACAATTTGTTGGCCCCGCCCAATTATTGTGTCTGTAAAGAAATATATCAGAAAAGTATCCAAATATTCATTCAAAAAAAAATTATATGCAAAAAATTCAAAAAGGCAAATAAATTTGCTAGAAACATTTATTGAACTACATTCCTAATGTAAAAAAATCAGTTTATGAGTATTATTATGTATTATATTTAAAGACAATTTTGAAATTACTGTCAATAATTTTCCCCACTCTTTATCTGTGCCTAAATCCAAACGTAGATTCCATGAGCAAAGCTTCTTTCTTAGAACTGCACGCCAGTGGAACTCTCTGCCGCTTGCCTGTTTCCCACCTGACTACAACTTGGACGTCTTCAACTCCAACATAAACAAAATCCTGACAAACCGCCCCCTTAAATAAGACACTCTATCAAAACCCCCAATACTAATGATTTCTACAATACTATCTCATTGATTACTGTACACGCAATAACCTTTATCCCTGAGTGGCCTTCGGGCCTTGATAAGTGGTGACCCCCATGTAAAAAAAAACAAAAAAAAACACATGGATGGTTCAGAGTATAGAACACTTTTAACAATGTTGAATATCCCAATTTCGACCGTCGGTGACATGATTCGTAGATTGAAGTCCTACCAGTGCACTTCAAATTTGTCACGTTCTGGGCGTCTTTCCAAAATTTCTAACCGTATGGCTCGTAGTTTCAGCCAGACGGGTGTTTCTCGTGAAAGATTGGCGAGGTGGGACGAGGGATTGGAGCTTAGACGAGCACCTGCCATCGAAATAACGATAAAACAAAGACAGGCTCGCAACGTCTCTTCTGTGGGAGAGAGGTTGCAGGGAAGAGAAAAGGGCATCCCCCACTAAGCCACGAAGTCTATTTTGTACTCTGTCAAGGCAGTATAAGCTGTTTTTAGCAGCTCCTGTCCAAATGTGGTAGCAGTACTCCATCCTTGGGCGTACTTGGCATTTATATAGATAGAGAATTGCATCAGTAGTGAGATATCTTCTGGAGCGGTAGAAGGATCCCACCATTTTCCCAGCGTCCCTGGCAACAGATTTGATGTACGTGTTCCATGTCAGATCAGGAGTAAAGGTCAAACCCAGAAGCTTGTCAAAACATGGAGCCTCCCCAAGACGAGAGCCATCCATTTCAATTGATGCCTATTGTACCACGCGCTCAAGACCAGAAGAGAGAGAGTTAGAGAGAACTTTGTCATTTACGCCCTTTGATGTGTTGCCATAGATTGTCGTGTCATCAGCATATATGTCAACGAATGATTTAAGTATGTGTTTTTTGGGAGATCATTGAGTTAGATCAGGAAGAGAGTTGGGACCAGGATGGACCCCTGGGGGATTCCAGCATTAATACTGTGAGCCTCTGATTTCTGCCCATCAACCACTACTCTTATGAGCCTATCAGAGAGAAATGATTTAATGATTGAGAAAACATTTCCAGTAATACCGTAGCTGGAAATCTTGTGAAGTAGGCCCTTATGCCATACCTTATCGAAGGCCTTCGATATGTCAAGAGCAATTGCCTTGGAAAGGAAACCTTTGTCAAGAGATTCACTAATACTATGTGATATAACCGTTAGCACATCTGCTGTAGATCTTGCAAAGCGGAAACCATATTCCATGTCACTAAGAAGGTTGTTTATGTTGAGGTGGTTGACTACGTCTTTATTTAATATGGATTCCAACAACTTACTCAGGAGACTTATTGGTCTGTACTGAGAGGGAGATGACTTTTCACCTGAATTCTTAAATACAGGGCATACTGATGAGGTTTTCCAGGATGTTGGAAAGCACTTCTTTTTAAGGCAACGTTTAAACAGTTTTGTAAGTATGGATATGTTTCGTATTTCTCATTATCATTTTTCTTGGTTATATGACACATGGGCAACACCGGGTAGCATTGTTCGCCTTTAATAAACTATATATCTATCAATTTTTAATATCTATCAATTTTTAATAAACTATATATCTATCAATTTAATTGTTGAAATGTGTTGCTGATAATGATAAACCGATTAATAGCTACATCAGTTATATCACGACAATCTGGTTCCATAGGCTTTCTAAAGATATGACAAGAAAGGGTGCCAGAATTCAACAGTTATACTTGCATAGAACACTCCCATCTCAAATCAAGAACATTTATCGATGATATGCGACGTTCACAAAGGTTCATACAAGAATATACAAAACTAAAACACGCACTCTTGAGCTCGTCTCCTTTCAACACGGCTACAACCATCTGATTGCGTTTCAAGTTAAACATTTTCATGGTAATACTGCCATAATTGTTAAGAAATTGTCCCTGAAAATGCATACTAAGCTATGTTTATGGATATCCGACACTACGTAGCAAAAGCATCTACCAGCTAGTTTCTGTTGCATGTGTGTGAGAATAGTAAAACAGAATTGTTAGGCAACAGTTCAGGTAACGTTTCTACGATCGATATATATATATATATATATATATATATATATATATATATATATATTAGATCCCCGAAACAGTGTTTCATGGTAAACAACTGATGATCCCTTGAAAAATAAATTATTACTGGTACTATAGCGAATTTGAGAGAGCAAATTGATGCAGTGATTGAATGACTTACTGACTAAATAGTTTTCTAACGAATGATAAAAAATAAAAAAATTTCTGTGTATAGTTTTAAAAGGTTAAAACCTTCCAAGACTACACACACACACGCACACACACACACACACACACACACACACATATATATATATATATATATATATATATATATATATATAATTTGATTGCAGAAATTCCATCTGGACCAAAGTACACTAGGTCTGCTCTAACAGAGGACACATACAAATTTATATTGTCTAAACTATTAGCCAGTACATTACATTCTTACATTCCATCCTAGGAGAAACATCATCACGACCGTAAGGATATACAATCGAAGTGGCCGTTGTTTTCCCCTCTAAATAAAAAGTACTAATCCCGCTCCCAATCGACACCGGGAGGTGTTCTGCATTAGAATCATATATACGATTTCACTCTAATTTTCTGGCTCATATAATTGTACACGTACTATAATATTCCCTTTTCCCGATCTCAAAAAATAATGATTTCTACCTCTTCACATTAAACAAAATCTCACTGGCTGACAACTACATATTTGTCATTCTTGAATGAACGAAACCTCATTCAAAAAAGACCGCGCCAGAGATTAAAACAAACATGGCTTCCCTGATTAGATTAAACAATCATTGCAGATTAAATACCCGATTACAAACTTATTATGACATCGAAACATGTTCATAAGTCAATACTGCTTTCATTTACATATATATACCGTACATGTTAGCTTTTCGTACACAGCTACGATAGCGTGAGACATATTACATGTTTAACTACAGCGTACATAATGTTTTCAGACAAAGGCTGGTAGCGACTATTTCTTCTGCCTTTGTTTTCAAAAACTAATATTCCACAATGACTTTTCACAATGATTACATGTGCTTCGTTTTATAATTACATTTCATAAGCATTTAAAAACAAGAATGAACTGTTTCTTTAGTTTTATAGTAGATATACTTCTGTTTACATTACGCGATTTAGCGGTATCCACTTATTATTATTTATACTTTATTTCATCCTGAACAAGGTATGTTGCCACTGAGCCATGAGAGGCTGCTATACTTGAGAGTCAGATCATTCTAAAGGAGGGTTCTGTGTTAAAATATTTGTTTATATTATATTTTAATTGCATGTTAGTACAGTCGTGCAAAGAGGAAGCAGGGAGTAGTCCAAAGTCAAGCGCTACAAGCAAGGGGTGTTATTTGAATAGAAACCTTTTCGATATCTTGAGACCTCTATAGAGAAAAGATAGGATTTTACTGCTTGTGGATTTTGTCTGGGATATTTACATTGGGGGCAAAAGTGCAATGAATAATTACGTGTACATACCGTGGAAAACAGGCATTGCGATGCAGCATTGCGATGCAGCATTGCGATGCAGCATTGCGGCGATTACACGAGACGGAATGCGTGTTAGCCGAGTTTAGGAACTATCAGATAAGAGACTGGTTTTTTGCATCTTGAGAGGGAGGGATTAGTGGCTAGTGCAGCTGTCCAGGTAGCAATAATAATCTATACATAAACGAATATATATATGTGTGTGTGTGTGTGTGTGTATGTGTGTGTGTGTGTGTGTGTGTGTGTGTGTGTTTTAGCATTGGAAATTATCCTCAGCCGTATATTGTGTATCATGCTGCATTTTTATTATAATTTTTTCGCGGCTAATACCGCTAACCAAAGCATTTGTTCATTTGTTAAGGCCGCATGGCTGGATATAAATAACGAATATGACTAAACCTGTCCTGAAAAAGAATTGACAGCTCAACACAGGCGTTGGCGTAAATCTCTAGGTTATTCCCCTCCAAATCATCACGGGGATGAAACGCGCAAAAAATCTGTCTAATTTAATCGCTATATGTATTTTTAAAAAATTAACATATATATATTAATAATTATTTATACCTACAGACACTATTGTTTCATGCTTTCGCAATCCTCGGTGCAGGAAGTGATAATTACTACCGGTCAAAGGATTCAAACCCAGCTACAAAGCCACCTTTGACACAATTTGCTTGGACGTCAACACTAATCATCAATGCAGAAAGTGGTAATGTATACTTATATAAGCATCTCTCTCTCTCCTCTGATCTTGATCACGTTGTACAATGGGGAAAGGAGTGGCTGGTTACTTTTAATGCATCTAAAACCAAGCTTCTATCTTTACATCATCAACGTTCTGATCCTCATCTGGCATCAATTAAAATGAATGGCTCTCGTCTTGGGGAGGCCTCAAGTTTTGACAGGCTTCTGGGCTTGACCTTTACTCCTGATCTTAAATGGAATACGTACATCAAATTTGTTGCCAAGGCCGCTGGAAAAATGGTCGGATCCTTCTATCGATCCAGTAGATATCTCACTGCTGATGCAATTCTCAACTATATAAGAGGCAGATACGTCCAAGGATGGAATACTGTTGCCACATATGGGCAGGAGCTGCTAGAAAAGACTTGTCCTGCCTTGATAGGGTTCAAAATAGACTTCGTGACCTGGTGAGAGATGTCCTTTTCTCTTCGCTGCAACCTCTATCTCACAGAAGAGATGTTGCGAGTTTGTCTCTGCTTTATCGTTATTTTCATGGAAAGTGTTCGACTGAGCTTCAATCTATGCCCCCCCATCGCCAAACTTTCACAAGAAACACTAGACTAGCTGAAAACATTATCAATAATTTTCCACACTCTTTATCTGTGTCTAAACCTAAACATAGATTCCATGATCAAAGCTTCTTTCTTAGAACTGTACGCCTGTGGAATTGTCTTCCGTTTTCCTGCTTTCCAGCTGTCTATAATATGGTTGTCTTCAAGTCCAACGTAAACAAGTTTCTGATGAGCCGTTTCACTTAAGTTAACAAATTTACCGAACTTCCATTACTATCGATTACTATATTGTCCTTTTGACTACTCTACACGCTTTAACCCTTATCCTTGAGTGGCCTGTCGGCCTTGATAAGTGGTGACGCCTATGTAAAAAAAACAAAAAAAAAACAAAAAAAAAAACAAATACCTACAAGCATCTGGCCACATATAGATATATATAAACCGGAAAATTTATGACGAAAATAAAAATTAAATAGATTATAAATATTTTTTTGCATCCTTTAACACTACACACAATGTTTTAAGCAAGCTACAACATCCTCCTATCACTAAATAAATTATATTTATTATTAATCCATCAAATATTCAAACGGGTAATATTGAATACTTGAATATTTAAAATGGCTAATAAATATTTTAATCCATTCAATTTTTATTTTCACTATTAATTTTCTTATTTGTAAATTGTTTCACCATTCTATATTGTGCTTTTTATTATCCCGATAAATCCTTATATGAACATTTTATTTATCTTTGCAATTATATATATGCCGTTTTGAATTTTAAACAGTTCACTAATATTTTAATTTCCATTTAAATTCATAATCATCATCATCATCATCATCATCATCGTGGTCTTCTTCTTCCTCCTCCTCCTCCTCCTCCTCCTCATCATCATCATCATCATCATCATCTTTATCGCATCATCACCACCATCATCATTTATTTAAATACTATCAGCCAAATGAAATAAAACAAATCAAAGTAATTAAGTTTCTTATATTAACGCTTTTGTATGGAGTAATTTCCTAATTTACAGATCTTTCTACTCCAGTAGTTTCTTCCCCAGGACCGCTAGACTTTGGAATTCCATTCCAGGTCCCTGCTTCTCCAACTGTACTGACGTGCAGAAGTTCAAGTGCAACGTGAACAGACATCTTGCTGCCCAAATCCCTACTTAGTGCTCCAGTAGTTGTTGCCCCTGATAGTAGCCCCCTACACCAAAGTGGCAATGTGCCTTGTTTGGGGTGAAAATGTTAAAAAAAAAAAAAAAAACTAAAACATTTTCGTGTTTCACTCATGAAAATTCTTTAGTCTCTGACGTGATTGCAATTCTTGGCCTCTTTTATAAAACTTCGTGTTTCTATTTTTCCACATACTAAATACGAGTTTTCTTAATTTTCACATAACCATGAGCTTCCACTATTCATCTATCTGTTATCTGTCATCAGTAGTAACTTATAATTGTTCAAGGCGCGCCTTTTTATCTATTACTTTTTTCTTTCGAATAAAGCTAGAACTTTCACAGTTTTTTGGTTTTTTTTACACAGTGATCACCACTTATCAAGGCCCGGAAGCCACGCAGGGATAAGGGTTATTGCAAGTACATTACGTTAGTGTGGAGATTTGATGAAGTGTTTACTTAAGGAGGCGGTTCATTAGGAATTTGTTAACATTGGACTTGAAGACATCCAAGTTGTAGTCTGGTGGGAAGCAGGCAGACGGAACAGAGTTCCACAGGCGTGCAGTTCTAAGAAAGAAGCTTTGTTCATGGAATCTGCGTTTTGATTTAGGGTCAGATAAAGAGTGGGGGAAATTTTTCACAGTGGATTCAGCTAGACGGGTGTTTTTCGTGAAAGATTGGCGAGGGGGGGATCAGAGATTGGAGTTCAGACGAGCACCTGCCATCGAAATAACGATAAAACAAGGATAGGCTCGCAACATCTCTTCTGTGGGAGAGAGGTTGCAGGGTAGAGAAAAGGGCATCCCCCACTAAGCCACGAAGTCTATTTTGTACTCTGTCAAGGCAGGATAGGCTGTTTTTAGCAGCTCCTGCCCAGATATGGCAACAGTATTCCATCCTTGGACGTACTTGGCTTTTATATAGATAGAGAATTGCATCAGTAGTGAGATATCTTCTGGAGCGGTAGAAGGATCCCACCATCTTTCCAGCGACCTTGGCAACAGACTTGATGTACATGTTCCATTTCAGATCAGGAGTAAAGGTCAAACCCAGAAGCTTGTCAAAACCTGGGGCCTCACCCAGACGAGAGCCATCCATCACAATTGATTCCAGATGAGGATCAGAGCGTTGATGATGTAAGGATAGGAGTTTGGTTTGGGATGCATTAAAGATGTAAATATTGTTTATTCTCTGTAACACACTCAACAAATGCAATATTGGCGAAACACAATGCTATCTAAAAAACGATCTACGAACATAAATTAATCTACGATAAAATACCTTTTTCACACATGTGGTAAATTTCGACCATATTTTTAACTTCTCTATGGCTTTATTAATTACATCAATTCCCCAAAGCGTTCATCATCAAACAGAATTTGTTGTCATTTCACAACTTAACTACATTACCAGAAAACGAATGCATTTTAGTGAATGTTTTTAGCGAAAATATAATACAAGAAAACAACATCATTCTAGACGTAATAAATTTAAAAGTAAAAATATGATCATTTCTCTTTATTCAACACAGAATCAATATTTGTTTTTCGTTAGTCACAAAATAAGCATTTTATTCTTTTAAATAAAGACTCTACATCGGACGAATATTTTCAAATCAGCAACGATTCAGTTTACTACCCCCCCCCCTTCACCGCTGTCTTTTGATGGTCTTCCAAAACGGACAAAGTAATAAAATATGAACGTCCTGGTACTGCGGTCATCCCAAGCGTTCGAATTTCCCCATCTGTCGCAATCACAAACCTATCGTTATTTATTTCCCAGCATCTCTATCTACCATTGTTCTCCCTTTTACCGTCATTATTATCTTCTACATGACTCCGTCTTTCTAGTCAAATACCACACACTAGCATCTCATATATTTTTAGATATATATTTCTACATATTTAATGGCGCTGAAATGTTCATCTCACTTTGAATAGGTCTTTTGATTGCTAATTTTTATTTTTTTTTCTATTATCCGCAAAACAAACAACGAAATATTTGTAATCACGTGATCTGGGTTTGATTTAATCCCGTGCGGTTACTCGTGTTTTCCACTTATTTTCTCAACAAACAGTTTTCACTATTTCCTAAAGATTACCCAAAAGAATGAAACATATATTTCTGTATAGCTTACTTACCATAAGTATATTTTCATATATAAAAATTACATACATAAAAATAGCACACACACAGACACACACACATATGTTTATATTTGCGCACGCGCGTGCGTGCGTGTGTGTGTGTGTGCGTGTGTGTGTGTGTGTGTGTGTGTGTGTGTGTGTGTGTGTGTGTGTGTGTGTGTGTGTGTGTGTGTATGTGTGTGTGTGTGTGTAGACTACTAGACCATTTAAGTGCTAGGCATGTAAGTGTCTTAATCCGTTCCAGGACATATTGCTAATATTTCACTAATATGGTGTAAAATATATTACTGGAAGTTTTTGCGTCAACATATATATATATATATATATATATATATATATATATATATATATATATATATATATATATATATAATATATATATCCTGAAAAAAAGGAGGTTAGAAGGAAATGTGCTTTTCCCATTAAACACGCTAAGCCAGACTCGCACATTTAACGGTCCGACTCATTTTCCCGACGGTCTGAGCACTTCATGTCAAGTGTAAGTCTACCTTGACAGATTTACGCACATCCGAAACTGAGTATAAAACAATGACGTATAAATGAAATCCACCAAACGAAAGAAAGGCGAAAGGATCATTTCATGCTGGCAATAAAACATGCAGTCGAGTTCAAACCTTGTCAGATCTATTTCCTTCACATATGTACTAATATCGATAAACAAAAGAAAGGCATTCCAGTAATAAATAAAATTGCAAACCTCTTATAAAGAACCATCGAAAGTGGGGATTATGTTTCGATATAAAATAACCCACGCAATGGTAAATGCTCCATAAAAAATAAATAAAATGAACGAACTACTAATACTAATACTCCTGTTGTGTCTACTACTACTACTACTACTACAATTATCAAGTTAAAAAATTTATGGTAAGTAAACTATACAGAAACGTTTATGTTTTATTCCTTTTGAAAATCATCAGGATATAGTTAAAACTTTTTGTTAGAAAATAAGTGGAAAACACGAGTAACCGCAAGAGATATGCAATCAAATCCAAATCACGTAATTACAAATATTTCGATGTCGTTTATTTTGTGGCCAATGGAAAAATAAATATTATCCATGAAAAGACTTATGTAAAGTGAGATGAAGATTTCAGCGCCATTAAACTTTGTGTAGAAATATACATATAACAATATGATATTTTAGAGCGTGGGATTTTACTAGTAATAGATAAAACGGCACGTCTTAAACAATTATTGAGGGAAATTGGATGAAGTTAGTACTGATGACAGAGAACAGGAAGGGGAATAGCAGATGTTCATGGCTATGCGGAAAATTAATTCATGTTGTTAGATAATAACATGGTTAGAAGTTAAATTAGTTATCATCCATCTATCTATCTATCTATTAATCCAGTGATATTGTTAAAATAATTTGAATTGGGAGTTATTTATTGTTCAGCTGAAGATGTTTACAGAAATTAGCTAAGTTAAAAATAAACAAAATGACCTTCAACAGTTGCGTAGGTGACAGAGGTCACACGTTAGGAGACGTGTGCGTTTGACGATGACGTAAGGGAACTGACAGGTCAAGCGATCAAGATGATGAGTTTGAGTTTGGTAACGAAAGTGAGCAGATGCGCTTCAAAGCCGGAAAGCAGGACAGAAAGAACAAACAGTGTAGATGCATAATGCAGACACCTGGTGAAGACCACTGAGACACTGAAATAAATTTATATTTTAGTAAAATATAAAGTTGTCGTCGTCGTTTCTGTGGTTTCACAGAAAAAGAAAAAAACAGGTGTATCAATCGGTTGTTGGTCGTTGTTCGTTTATCACAGAGCCCAGCAGTGAAGACAGAAGAACTCCGGAAAAAGAAAAGGTATGAAGCATCTATATTCTTTACGTAAATAGGAACTGTAATATATCCCCTTGTGATACCCCGCTGTATAACATATGTCTAGACGTCGCAGTTGATACGTGGCTATACAATATGACTCAATTTACACGTTTATATCATCCCTTCCATGGCTATGGAACAATATTAAATAAGTGTCAAATAGAAACTGGAGGTTTTATAAATGGGTGGTTGTTAAATTTTGAACTGGATTTAGCTTATATTTTTATCTTAAAACAACTCTAAAAGTTAAAAGTAAAAGTTTGAGTATTATGATACGTTGTGCTGGTAAAAATGAGATTGCGCATAAAGCTGGAATTGAAATAAATATTACCAGAAAGAAAGAAATATATTTTACTTGAAACAATAAACATTTCGGATTTTTAACTCTTTGATAAAAAAAACAGAAATTACTAAAATTCACAATATTATTATTTTTTAATTCTTTGTTAATGCAATATCGTAAAGTATCATTTTTTATTACAATAAATATTCGATTTACAGTAAAGAAATTGAAAACCATTTTAGTGGATTTATTTTCCTAAATAAATATTTTATTTGGAATAGAACACTTTTCAGAATTCCATTGAATAAATTTCTTTATTGCATTTTTGTGCGTGAAAGTAATCGATTATAAATATGTTTTAATTAATATAGAGACAAGAAATACACACATATACACAAACGCGCGTGAGGTGACTTAATTGTATTAATATATAATAATTGATTGTGATTCATAAAAAAACATGAATCATAATTTGCAGATCTTATTTTTCGTAACAAACTAAAGGGAACTAACTCATTAAAATTAGATGTGATTATTTCCTTTTAAAGCCTAAAACCTTATGTTTGAAAAGGAAAAAAATGAGTACATTTATTGAAAGAAACATATATATAAAGAACTAAAACGTGTTTATAAAACAAAGAAAGTACAAAAAGCAAACAGTTTAATGTATTTTCTAAGGACTAAACTTGAATGTTAAGCAATAATGTTTTGCTTTATTCCTTAACCCTGATTTGGAAAAGCAATGTATATCAGTTAAAAAAAAGAAAGATTGGGGAAACAATAATAAATATCATTTAAGTAGGTTTTGAAAAATTCCTCGAAAATGATTTAACATTGAAATGTAATTCTAAGAAATTGAATTTACCTCGAATACACATCAATAAAGAAAAGGGCTTAACGAAAAACAAAAATATATGTCTATGAGAAGTTTTTCTCCTTTATTCTTTAAAAGATGTGTTATAGTCAAATGCTGAAATTCTGAGGGCATTAATAAGAAAACCAAAAGATGACAAATACTAAATTTATTTCGTTTATAAAGTCTATTCAGAAAATCACTTTTATTTTAGCACGAAACTCGCAACATGGTACTTTATTGAATATGCAGCTAACTTGGCAATCAAATTAGCTATTCTTTATATTTGTGAAGAATTCCCAATTTCCCACTGACACCCTATTTTTGATGGCTCTCTTAGAATTGTGCCTTTATCCCTGACTCCAGTCCAGACAGAAATTCTTCTGATCCTAAAACAACTACCTAATAATAAAACCTTCTTGTTATTTTAGCATTTCTAATGACTAGACGGCTTTTGACTCTTTTGATCAGATATTTTGAAACATGGCCATTCATTCGTACATATTTTTGAACACTCATGACGAAGAGTTACTGATAACAGCCGATAGTTATGGCCTTTTTTCAGCAGGAGCAGTTCAGTAATCCAGAATGAGAATCTAGGGCCTATAATAGTCATCTGTCTGTAAAGTTAACTGACAACCTTAATAATGATCTATTATTAAAATCTACGTTGACCAAGTCTAAGGGTCAAATATTTTTAAAAATCAGTCTGGCAGCGGCTTTGTTGCTATCGGACTGATTGGTTATAGGGGGTTCACTTTCTCAGGCTTGACTTTTTCTTTAAGAAGAGGTTAGTTTATTGCTAATCGCATGTGATGCCATTCCCATAGATATCGACGGGGTTGCTCAGGCACTTTTCTAGGCTAAAATATTGTTCTCCTAATACGCTGGCCTTTTTAAAACCATTCCTGACCCTCTGTCTAACTGTCATGAGAGAGAATAAATAAATGCAGTGGATTAAAAAAATGTCTGCCTTTTACATTTTGATCACTTATATGCGTTTCATAAACGTTAGTGTATGAGGTACGTCCTGGAATTTCTATTTTGTAATTCGGTCTGTCAGTCAGGCTTAGTGTTTTTATATAACTTAATACCTTAAAAACTACGCGGCCAAACGTTACGAAAACTAGTGTGTCAATTATAACAATATAAGCAAAGCTACCTGGCGTAGCCCGGGGCAAAAGTAGCCTATTTCTATTAAAACTTGTATCGGTCTACCTCTTTCTATCCGTCTCTATTTATTTCCCAAACCTTCTCTTTCTCCTCTCCCAGCCCATTCCTCTCTAGCTGGACACACACACACGAATATATACATAGACAACTCTCCTTTTTATAATAGACTAGCGGGGGGGGGGTACGCGGCGTTGACCGGGTGTTTTTGGGTGTGTGTGGTCGGGCGGAGGTGGGGGTGTTAATGAAAACCTAAGAATAAGCGAAGTAAAAAAAAAAACAGAAAAACGAATGTTAAAAAATCTGAAAAATACGTGAAAAATGGCTTAAATAACCCTGCTTAAATATTAAAATTTTAAAAATCGAAAAAAAAAGACATCTCACACCACGATTCAAAGCCAAAACGTTTAGATAATGAGGCTGCGCTCTAAGCAACTGAGCTAAGACGACGTCGCCGAAATTGTGTCAGTTTTTCAAATATTTAAACTAAATCAGGTTACGACGTCGTATGACGCATGCGTAGGACCTAACTCGTCATAAGAGGACGGTTTTTGCTGACCCCCTGTAGAAAACTGCTGATTTCAGGGTGAAGAAATTAACGTTTTTGGCCAATCTTTCGATATTTGTCGAGCGAAGGTTGGAAGTTTAAAATGATACCAATCTAGCAAAAATCCGTGACCAGTGTCGAAAGTTTTTGCGAGACATACAAACACACATACATACATACAAACATACATGCATACACACATTTTCGCTTTTATATATATAGATTTCTGAGCAGTGAATCGCTATTTTCTTTGTAAATTAGTCCATACTGAAAAACCAACCCACTGACATAATCTGGTCCTGCTGACTACTAGAGAATATTTTTTTTTAACTTTAGATGTTACACATCCGGGGCAATGCCAGTCAAAATCATAACAATTTGAAAAGTCTTTATGTAGTAGTTTTGGACATACGAACATACATACATATATACAACAAGTGGTCTTTAGTCCAGAGTATGTGTCTAAAATCTAGGTTGGATTGATTCAAGACATTTTAAATGCAATTTTGTTTTATCTGTCAAGATGAGTTTTAAGATAGCAATTTCGTAGTTCTGTTACGCTTACGTTTGCACTTTAATTGGTCTGTCACACTTAAAATCAAAACGGAGAATTTTTTGCTCTGCCAAACTTATAGCATTTTTGTTAGTCTGTAAAGTTTAAGGTTAGAATGGCATCCTCTCTCTCTTTCTTTCTTTTTCTCTCCCTCTTGAATGCATTGAAAATCTCTAGACATAGTAATCTTAAATAGATTCCCGAATCAACCTGACAGTTATTTCATCAGAAATATCTCCCCCCCCCCTCCAAAAATAACATTTCTGGTTTTCTCGTTTATGTCTATTTTATTTTGATTCATTTATTTTTGATTTATTAATATATTTCTTCACTTCTCGTTCTGCCTTCAGTGAACTATGTGGCACGTTCACAGATGACACTGCTTTATACAAAACAGAACGTTGGCCTTAAAATAAGCATGTGAATAGCGATGAGCAGAGTTTGTGAATCGTATTCATTTTGATTTGTTCTATCATGGCTATGGATTTATCATTGCTTCTCATCACTAATGTGTACGTACTGTGAAAATGATGGAATATATAATGAATTGACTTCCTTGGTGTTAAACGAAATGAAATAAGGCCCCTTTAAGGCAGGCAAAACACCGCTCACACATGCTTTATTAAAGTAAACTAACTAGTGATAAAAAAAGCCGGGAATTATTCTCTATTACAGTAGATGAAATTAGGACTTTATTTAAGTAATATACTTAATATATACTATTACTATAAGGTTGCTTGTGCTGAAAATGCTTGCTTCCTTGCTAGCCAATCAAACCATCTAATATAATTAGTCTTACTTTCAATTATATTTGAAACTAAAATACAGTGACATTAGCTACGTCGCTATGACTATTACTGAATAGATACACAATGCTTTATGCTTAGCCAAACTGACTGCATTTAATTAATCCCGACGCGCTATATACTAATTGTTTTTGTGTTTTTTTCTCATTACGGCACAAGCACCCTTGCTGGATTGCTACGTATATCCAATATGTACTTTGCCTCCAAGACGACTGCCTATGTCTGATCTGCATGCTAAGCTAAAAAAAATTTCTGTTTTTTTCTTCTCAAACTAAACGTTACTTGGCACTCAAAACTCTTATAATTAATCCTAACTGTATTCTGTAAGTTTAACTCTCCTGAAAACTAACAATCTGCTCTACTCCCCAAGCTGCCACTAACACTAATACAATACACCCGACTCAGATGGGGGTCTTTAGCTTTCAGCCCATAACCTTCGCACGCTGACGGATTGGAAGTCATGATCACTAAACATCTGTTACATTTCTACCCCTCAGGCATGCATTAGTTTATTGTTATCCAGGTCGATACTCACTAAGAACAGTCTGTACTTAGATATACAACTATCTATACTACATAGCAATAGCTGTCCTTTCCTTAGCTTAGCAATGTTAAATACAAACACTGAACCGATACTCTAAACTGACAAAATACAACTTCCTGATTTTTAAACGAAAGCTGAAGATATCTTCATTAGAAATGGTAACCTACTTAATACCTACAATCTCCATAGATTCGCATCTACTGGAAATATGACCATATATCTATCTATTGTACTAGACATACTGTATACGACATATCATATAATTTACTCACAATTATACCTGTACTGCAATGTACTTCATATCAAAAAATGACGTTACTTGTATCTATTGAATATACAACTTAACCCTCCTGCTATTTAAAATATCCAGAGCTTGTACAATTTTTTCTAGTTAATTCGTAATACCATACCATTCGGCAACGCATTATCCTATTCCTAAGCCAACAAAAAAAAGGAATTTTTTTTAACTTAAAGGAAAAAAACAAACCATGTTAATTCCTTCCAACAGACCTGATTGCAAATATAGCTGCTTCCACTGCATGAACCCTTACTCAGCCCCTTCTCCAGTAACAAACAATGAAATAGCAATGCCCTGTAATCACTTTGAGGAGTATAATTTTTAGTTGGTATATAACCCTTTTAAACTAACCCGTTAACATTAACCACCAACGCGGGGGCACAGAAATACCTGGATTAGGACCCAGGCTCGGGGAAAACCCTCTCGGTGTTGATGGACCCGTAGATCTTCCCAGGTCATCCGTCTCTGAAGCTAAACCTAAGGACAGGAAGGCCTCTCCAGTCTTGGATGACAACCATCCTAGAGCTGGTGACTCAAACAAATTACCGGTCTGCAAACCTAAACTGCTTAAGGAGTAGATAGGCACTGTCTATCGCCCGGCTTCCATACTCCTTCTTTGCCTATTAGCTAGACGTAGAGGTCGAATCACATGGAGTCGACGGAGCTTCAGTGGTCGATCTTGTTTCCTGACTAGGGCAATGAACGCCGTTTTCCCCACTCCCGACACATCCCATCTCCTAAACTGGACACTTGGAAGTGCTTGAATGCCATAATTCCAGTACAAGTAGATTGGATTAACCATCGTCTGATGGGTTGAGGGTACCGGATAGACAGTTCCTGGCTGCTGTTCCCGACTGGTAGTACAGGGCCCCTAACTCTTTGGTAACGCTTAGAGCGGCTGCTCGATCAACAGTTGTATAATATCGGGTTGTTTGTAGTGCCATGTCGCGCATGGAAAGGGACCCTGCACTCATCCCCAGTGGGCTATCCCGATGCCACAATCCGAGTAGATGACAGGATAACTGATGGTCTGCTTGTGTTGCATGTCTGGTATTCTGCATAACCACTTGTTCAGCATCCCTTATCTAAACTGAAACTCTAAAAAAATGACAGTACAATAAAGAATTGCACTAAAACCAGGTCCAAACTCAAACAAAACCAACCTGCCTTCTCCCTTGAGGCTTGCATTTACGAACATCCGTGGGTTTAGAACTAATTTAAATGATGTCGAAGCATTTCTCCTAACAAACTAAGTGTGACTAACCTACACTCCTCCATCCCCTCTAACTACTTTAACATGCCTGGCTATCTCCCACTCTGCCGTAAGGACTCTGACAGATATATGCACGGACTTGGAGTCTACATTCGTAACACCCTCCCTTTGACTAGAGAAACAAACCTAGAATCGGACGATCAAGCCTTTATGTACTTTAGACTAAACATACAACATAACATTAGCTACTTTTATTTCTCTACCGCTTTCCCTCGACCCAGGACTGCACCATAATTAACAAAGTCTCTGACAGTATAGACACAGCACTCTCCCTGTATACTAGAGAACAAGTACATGTATTTGGTGACTTTAATGTCCACCACAAAAACTGGCTTGGATTCTCTACTTACACAGATGCAGCGGGCAGCACAGCACATAGTTTTGCTATATCACACTCCCTATCACAAATGGTTACGTATCCAACCCGTTTCCCTGACCAACAAGAACAGCACGCATCACTTCTAGATCTGTTTCTGACCACAGTTCCCGAGGATTGTATAACAAATGCTGACAGCTCACTCGGGAATGCTGATCATGCAATGATAATGGTCGAAATCGCCCTAAACTCTAGACCCAAAACTGAAGAGCAAGTGCTCAAAACAACGAGATGTTATAAAAAGGCCGACTGGGAAGCCATCAGAGATCTTATCAAAGATGTCCCATGGGGAAATATTTTTCTCTTCCTGCTGAACAGTGCGCAAATGAGACCACTGAATGGTTTAAAACGGCAATTGAAGCACATGTTCCCATGCGGAAATTTTATAGCAAGCCCCACTCTCCCCAATGGTTTACTTCTACTTGCGCAACTGCCATTGCTCAAAGGCAGCATGCATACCACAGATTTAACCGACATAAATCCAGTTCAAACAGACAGAAGTATATAGAAGTTAGAAGTAACGTTAAGAAAGATAGCGACAGCTAAGAGAGAATTTACTGAAACCACTAAAAAACGCATAGAAGCACAAAAATTAGGAACGCGTGACTTCTGGAAAATCTACAACAGTGTAGTAAATAATGCGCAATCAAAAATTCCCCCACTAACCAACAATCACGAGGTTGTTTGCTCAGCAACCGACAAGGCTAATATGCTTGCCAGTCGGTTTGCCTCAAACTCCACACTGAACCCTTCCAACCACCCCCTGCCTGACTTTCCTTTGCGGACAAACGCCACGCTAGATCATCTAAAATCACCCCTGCTCAAGTGCATGCTATCATAAAAACCTTGCACTTCAAAAGCATGTGGACCCGATCTCATCCCAGCTGTGCTATTAAAAAAGTGGTCAGCCGAAGTAGCTCCAGTTCTCTCCAAACTCTACAACAAATGCCTTAATGAATCTTGCTTCCTGGACTGTTGGAAAACTGCTTCTGTGGTACCAGTATTCAAGAATTCTGGTGAAAGAACTGACCCATCTAATTATCGCCCCATTAGCCTCCTCCCACTTTTTGCCAAAATATTTGAGACCTTAATTAACTATGCTCTAGTCCATCACCTTACAGATGCTAAACTTCTGACTGACAAACAATATGGATTTAGACAAGCCCGTTCAACAGCAGACATCCTCACTGTAATCTCTGAACGTATATACCATTCACTGGACAAAGCGGGGGACGGCAAAGCGGTAGCTCTAGATATATCTAAGGCTTTTGACTGGATGTGGCATGAGGGTCTCCTCAGGAAAATTAGAGCATACGGTACCACTGGTAGAATACTTAACATAATTAAATCCTTCTTAGATAAGAGAAAATCTAGGTTATCCTCGACGGTCGTACATCTAAACAATATGATATAAATGCGGGAGTGCCTCAGGGGTCTATCCTTGGACCTCTATTATTCCTAATATTCATTAATGACCTCTCCGAAAAAATTGCCTATGAGATGGGTATATATGCTGATGACACCACACTCTATAACAGGCATGACAGGAAAACAAATGAACATATATCTAAAGAAATGGCAAAAACCCTAGAGGGTGACCTCCAATCTGTAGTTGAATGGGGGTAAAAATGGATGGTCACATTCAATGCTGCCAAGACTAAACTGGTTTCCTTCAATAATTACAAGAAACCTTCTCTGCCACCAAAAGCAATGGCCAGTGACTCTGTATCTGAGAGTACATCTTTCAAACTGCTTGGCCTAACGTTCACAGGAAACATGAGTCAGAACAATTACATTGAAAGCGTTGCCAGGGCCGTTGCGAAGAAGGTAGGCTCTCTCTACCGTGCTAGAAAACGACTAACACCTGAAAGTATCCTGTACCTCTACAAGGCCACCATTCGCCCATGTATGGAGTATTGCTGTCACATTTGGGCTGGTGCATCTTGCTCCTAGACAAGGTTCAAAAGAGAGTCGCAAATCTGATAGGCCCTGAACTGGCATCTAAGCTTCAGCCTCTGTTCCATCGATGTAATGTTGCATCCCTCTGCCTGTTCTACAAGTATTTTAATGGTGAATGTTCTGGTGAACTGCAGACGCATGTGCCCCCACGACGTAGACACCCTCAACAAACGCGACAGGCAGCTAAATCCCACCCATCCACACACAGTAGAGATCCCTAGATGTAAAAGATCTTTCTACTCCAGTAGTATATTCCCCAGAACAGCTAAACTCTGGAATTCCATTCCAGGCCACTGCTTTCCCAACTGTACTGACATGCAGAAGTTCAAGTGTAACGTGAACTGACATTTTGCTGCCCAAATCCCAACATAGTACCCCAGTAGTTATTGCCCCTGATAGTAGCCTCCTATACCAAAGTGGCAATGTGCCTTGTTTGGGGTTAAAATGTAAAAAAAAAAAAAGAAGTCGAGCCCTATTTAGGGAATTAAGACTAAGTATTCAACTTAGCACAACGCAATATTCTGCTTTCTTGTCGTTGAATACTTTCTGACTGTTAACTATTTATGTCCGATGATTTGGAATTTACAGATACTTAGTTTCCCTCACTTCTCCTATTAATTTCTAATAGCCTGGGGGTTGAATACTAGATTAAGAAGACAAGGGTGACTTGTGACTAGGTTCGAATTCCCCGAACTGGCAGTAATTATCAATTCCTACACTGAAGACAATGTAATTTCAAAACATATGTTTTTAAGTTTAATAATAATTATTGATATTTAAAAATATTATGTGTGTGTAATTTTTAATATTATAAGGTCATATATATTTTATTGATTTTTTTTTTTTAAATTACATTTTCAACCCAAACAAGGCACATTGCCACTTTGATGTAGGGGGCTACTATTAGAAACATAAGCTACAGGGGTACTATGTCGGGAGTTGGGCAGCAAGACGTCGGTTCACGTTACACTTGAACTTCTGCATGTCAGTACAGTTGGGAAAGCAGGAACCCGGAAGGGAATTCCAAAGTCTAGCGATTCTGGGGAAGAAACTACTGGAGTAGAAGGCTCTCTTACATCTAAGGATCTCTACTGTGAAGGGGTGCGATTTTACTGTTTGTCGGGTTTGTCGGCGGTATTTACGTGGGGAGGTACAAGTGCTAGTAATTCGTCGGAGCATTCACCATTAAAGTACTTGTAGAACAGGCTGAGGGGTGTTACATTTCTTCGATGGGAAAGAGGCTGAAGCTTGGATGATAGTTCAGAACCTATCAGGTTGACGACTCTCTTTTGAACCTTGTCTAAGAGTGAGAGACTAGTAGCAGATGCACCGGCCCAAATAGGACAACAATACTCCATACATGGGCGAATGGCGGTCTTATAGAGGTACATGATACTTTCTGGCGTTAGTAGCTTTCTAGCACGGTAGAGAGAACCCACCTTGTTGCATATAAATTAAATTAGCACGGTAGAGAGAACACACCATGTTGCGTATAAATTAAATAAATGCGTGAACCGAACTTAGAAGTAGTAGTAGTAGTAGTAGTAGTAGTATTAGTAGTAGTATAACAATATGTCTATGACAAGAAAGCTAAACAGAAGCGTTCAATTTTAATTCCAGTAGGAGATAATCAGGCTAAACGCGTAGATTTTATGTAAGAGATTCTTTCTGTATCGTTTAGTGTTGATTAAGCAATCAGATGGTTTGTTATACCTATCTTACAAATGAATTAATTTTTTCTTTTCTGTTTTTTTTTTTTTTTTTTTTTGTCAATGGCCAAACTTCTTTTAAACAAAGGCTTGGTTGACTTTTATTTAAAATACGTATACATATATATATATATATATATATATATATATATATATATATATAGTCATCCACAGTACTGTTTCGCTGTTTCACAGCTCATCAGTGTGGCTAGACAAGCAACTACCTCAAGCCAGGATCGAAACCCGATCGCCCAAACGACAATCGGAACTTCTAACCGTTGCGCTATACGGCTGCTGCTCTGCGGGCAGTAAATTAACAATGTTTTGACATTGTCCAAAGTACCTAAGCTCAATTTGTTTACACAAAGAGCATCGCTTCATACGCTAATGGTAATTTATATATCACTTCCCAAATGCTCAACCTAAGATAGGGAGTATTATAGATACTCGTAGAATCCACGTCTAGGACGGATAAAATAAATCTCCAAACAGAAAAGTTATTCGTCATATTTATGCTACGAAAATCAAGATATGATGATATTAAACTTTATTTATATTTAGAATCCTTATTCTAATTTTGATCAAATTCCATTACATGATATTGATTCTATGAAAACGTACCAAATTCATAGCCTAAGCTTTAAAACACGTTTAAAATCCCCCAGAAGACTAAAATTTGGGGAATATTTATTAATTGGCGTCTAATAACAATTTTTTTTTATAAAAATCAGAGTTATGCGAATTTTCTCGAGGAAACTCAACCCCCTACCTCTACTTAAATTATTTGAGTGAAAATAAATAACTCACATTTGAACTCTTTATATCTAATAAAATCTATAATGATCTATTAATAAGTTTAGGAGTGAATTCCGTACATACTAATATAAAAAAATATGATAAAAATGCCTAACTCAATAAAGATAAAATCATATATATATATATATATATATATATATATATATATATATATATATATATATATATATATATAACTACTTTGTTTAATCACATAAATTAATATACGAAAGTATAATTTTATGCGTAAACTTTAAGTATTTACTTCAAAAGTGCTAAATACATAGTTAGAGCTAAGTAGTAATTTATATATATATATATATATATATATATATATATATATATATATATATATATATATATATATATATAGAGAGAGAGAGAGAGAGAGAGTCTTGGAAGTTTTTTAACCTTCAAAACTATATAAAAAAACTTAACTTTTATATTTTTTATCATTTGTAGAAAAAACTATTTACTTAGTAAGTCATTTAACCACCAGCAATGAATGCATCAACTTTCTCTCTCGAATTCAGTATAGTCCTAATGTTAATTTAAGAGATAGTCGGTTGTTTACCATGAACCACTGTTTCGGGGATTTAAAAACAAAACAGTATATTAAATCATGGCTCCCCAGCAGTGTTGATCAAACACCACCTCCCTTAATCTTAACAAAAGAAAAAACTAACATAAATTAGATCTAGTTTGTATTCTTTATTAATTTGGCCAGCCTATTCATGTTATAAAAACGAATTCTTTATCTGTTAGATTCGTCTGTTTCCAAATTCAAAATAGATATATTTTTTAATTTACCAGTTTTGTATTTATACGATTAGGATTAGTCCATTTGACTACTTATCACCCCTTACTATGATTAGTAGTTTATGTATTTACATTCTCGTTTATTTAACAATAAAGATATATAAAAGTTAAAAATATATATCTATATATCTATGAAAGTGAAAATGTCTGTGTGTGTGTGTGTGTGTGTGTGTGTGTGTACATTTCCCTACCAAATAACTCTTAATTCTCTGTCTAGAGACTCGAAATGTGACATAAGGAGTATTGAGATTTGGGAAAATCTTTTGAATCGGTTTTCGGCAAGACATTTGGCTATCACGGGGTAAAAAGTGCAACGATTTAACATTTGAAAACTCTATCAAACTCCTCCGCCAATTTTGGCTTTAAACCCTTGAAATTTTAAATGTAGGTTATAATTTTGGGTTTAAACACTTGAAATTTATACATAACGGGTATTCAGACATACGGCAAGCATTTTAATCAATTTGGGAGCGAGAATTTGGTTGCCAAAAGGTCAAAGTTGAAAGAGTTTACCTTTACAGACTCTACCAAATTCTTCCGCAAATTTTGGGTCTAAAGACTTGAAATTTTAGATGTAGGTAACTTAGACGTGGGTAAAACATTTTATTTTGATTTGATAGCAAAAAAAAATATTAAGGGATCAAAATTGGGGTCAAAGTTAAAAAAATTGACCTCTGCGGTCTCTACAAAATCATTCAGAAAAATTTTGGTCTTAATATTTGAAATCTTACATAAATTGTATTCACACGTAGGACAAGTTATGAACATAGGGCCCGAGCAAAGCCGGACTTAACTGCTAGTATATATATATATATATATATATATATATATATATATATATATATATATATATATATAACTACTTCATTTACTCACATAAAATTAATATACGAAAGTATAAATTTATGCGTAAACTTTAAGTATTTACTTCAAAAGTGCTCAATTAGGTAGGTACAGCTAGTTAGTAATTTATGAAATATATATGGCGATTAAGCTACACTGAATATTCCGCGTTTCATCCACGCTAGGATTCTTCAGGAGAATCCTAGAGTGGACGAAACGCGAAATATTCAGTGTAGCTTAATCGCCATATATATTTTATAAATTACTATATATATATATGTATGTGTGTGTGTGTACGTATATATATATATATATATGTGCATGTATACAGATATGTATTTATATATATATGTATGTATAACTATGTATGTATATATATATGTATGTATAATCTTTATCTGTGCCTAAATCAAAACGAGGATTCCATGAACAAAGCTTCTTTCTTAGAACTGCACGCCTGTGGAACTCTGTTCAGTCTGCCTGCTTCCCACCTGACTACAACCTGGATGTCTTCAAGTCCAACGTTTACAAATTCCTAATAAACCGTCCCCTTAAGTAAACACTTCATCAAATCTCCACACTAACATAATGTACTTGCAATAACCCTTATCCCTGAGTGGCTTCCGGGCCTTGATAAGTGGTGACCACTGTGTAAAAAAAATATATATATGTATGTATATATTTATATATATATGTATATATGTATATATATGTATGTCTATATATATGTATATTTATATGTATATATATATGTATATATATGGTGTATATATATGTATATATATGTACATGTATATATATATATGTATATATATGTACATGTATATATATATATGTACATATATATATATATATATACTTTTTTGTATATAATACATTTTATTCATTTCTAATATATTTTGGGATTTTCTTTTATTAATATATTCTGATTAATTTCATACGATTCAAAAGCATCAAGATATATATACGAGGGGGCGTGCAATAAGTAATGCCCCTGACCCACTTTCCATAGCAGTAGAGCAACGGAACTTGGCACAGTTATTAGTCTTTCTCTAGATAGGAACCACACGGAGTTATATATTTCTCCCATCGTTTGATGCAGCCCTGGAGACCGTTTTTGTAGAACACCCCAGATTGGTCCTCCAACCACGAAGTGACTTCAGAAATCAAGGTCGCATCATCTGGGAAACGCTTTCCTTTCAAAAACAACTTCATGGCTGGACAGAGGTGAAAGTCAGAGGATGCAAGGTCAGGAGAGTAGGGAGGATGGGGGAGGATTTCATAACTACACGCCCGTGCTTCTGATCTGGCGACATGCGAGCTGTGGACCGGAGCGTTGTCCTGAACGAAGAGGTCACCTTTGCTGATCTTGCCCCGCCTCTTGATTTTGATAGCTTCCCTTAATTTCCTCAAAAGTGAAGAATAATAGGCTTCTGTAATTGTGGTATCCTTTGCCAGGAAATCTGTCATCACTACTCCGTCCTGGTACCAGAAGACTGTGAGCATGACCTTGCCAGCGAAGAGCTACACCCTTGCCTTCTTTGGAGGTGGTGAGTCCAAGTGCTTTCACTGCATTGACTGGACTTTGGTCTCTGGATCATAGTGATGCACCCAGGTTTCATCCTGTGTAATCAGTCTTTTAAAAAACTTTGACTCATCTTCTTGGCACATCTCCAAATTCATCCTCGAGCACTCGCTTCTGGAATGGTGTGAGCAACCTGAGAATCCATTTGGCAGACACCTTATGCATATGCAAATGGTCATGAATGATAGTTTTCACAGAGCCTGTACTAATGTTGACATCTTGGGCTATTTGGCGAATAGTAATGCGGCAATCTTCCAAAATAACAGCCTCGACTTGACGGACAGATGCCTCATCAATGGCAGAAGGGGGCGACCAGCTCTGGGAGCTGTTTCCACAGACTTCCGGCCATGTTTGAATTCACGATGCCAGCGTTTTACAATGTCATATGATGGGGCATTATCACCATAAGTTTCTTTCATTTCGTCAAAAGTCTCCTGTGGTGTGCGTTCTTTCAAATGCAAAAACGGGATCACTGCTCGACATTCAACGGGTTCCATTTCACACCTGACTCAGTTCAGAAACCTCAATTAGTTTAAAGCTGTAATTTACCACATAAACCGTAGAGATATACATCATAGCACATGGAAAATTTCAGCTAGATCAGACAACTGGAAGTGGGCCAGGGGAATTACTTACTGCACGCCCCTGATGTATATATATATATATATATATATATATATATATATATATATATATATATATATATATATATATATATTTCTTTTTTTTTTGAGCTTGTTAGTAATTTATAAGTTTAATCGCTATATATATATATATATATATATATATATATATATATATATATAAAATCTGAGATTTATTACTTTCCAGAGGTATAGCATCACAAAATTTCCAGATAGGAATTAACTCTTAAATAAGAAACAGGAAACATCAATAAATTGTCGGCATTACAAATCACACCTTCTCACTCACTTACGTACTCTTCCCCCTTAAATCCTTATCAAACATTTTTAAGACTACGTACATTACTATCCTACTGAAATACACCATTTTACCTTAATCTTCATAAAATTTGATATTAGCTAAATTCATAACTGCACCATATTTGTCAACACCACTCCTGAAACTCATTCCATATAACTATACCTATTACTTCGAAAAATCTTCTCTACATACTCCAAATATTCATCTATTTCCCTCAATTCAACGAATTTAATATTGGTACTTTGCATATCCACATATGTTATATCCCAAATTAATTCTCCTTCAAACTTTGTTAATGATGTTTAGAAATATTCAACAAAATTAAGCTGATATGTATGCGTGTTGTTGCCCATGCCTTAACTCTTATACTATAGAAGTGATATCACATCTGGTACGAGTGAACACAAACAATAAACGAACACAATTAAAAATTAACTTAAACTTCAACTATAAATTCAATCAACTAAAATGAGAAAGAAAAAAAATAATGGGGCAAGTTATATGTACAATTCAATAAAATAAATAAGTCGATTAAAAACAAGATCGTTAAAATACACCCGAAGCGCTTTTCGTTCAGACTAACATTTTCAAGGGTCATAAGTCTGAAAATTATTATTTTTTTAGAATATTTGGTAGTGGTATGGAGTAAGAGCGGAGAGGAGGTTTAAAAAAAAAAAAAAAAAACCTGACTACCCAAATAATTCTAATTGAAGCCGGAGGTTTCTCTGCTTGCACAAAGTAGGGGGGTTAGCAATGATGGCAAGTGCTTCGAGGACAGACAGGTGGAACTTTGTGCGTCCTCGGTACAAAACAGAAAAACACTCCGGAGAGAAAACAAGACCGCACTCCTTTTTATCGACCAAGTGTTGGCCGATGGATGATTCTATCAGTTGAGATTTTCTGGTGGTAGGTTGATGATCTCGGATGAAACGGGGAACATGTTGGGCGATTCTGACCTGAAGACGCTGGGTCGTCTTGCCTATATAGACGGCACCACACCGACATTGAAATTTATAAATAATATTATTTGTTTGAGAGATAGGCAAGACATCCTTACGAAATGAGGGAAAGGCGGTTTTTGTGGAAAAAGCAATACGGAGCGATAGAGCACCAAAATTAGAAGACACTAGAGAGGAAATCTTATCGTAAATAAGTTGGCCTTCAGGTCCAATCCAGGGTAACTTAAGGTATACCGGAAATCTAAATGGACCGTATTTTGGTAGCTCAGAAAAGGATTGAATTTTTTTTAGCAATAACTAAGTTAACTAATGGAGGTGGATATCCATTCATAATAAAAATCCTTTTAATGTTTTCAATTTCCACATCAATAAAAGGTGGGGAACAAATAGCAAGTGCCCGATGGGTTAGGTTTCTAATAAGATTAAGTTTCCTGGTTGTGAGTGCAAAAGAATCCCAACTGAGATAAAGACCAGTGAAAGTGGGTTTTCTATAAATAGATGTCATATATATATATATATATATATATATATATATATATATATATATATATATATATATATATACACGTGGGTACCTTCGGTCAATTATCGTTTGTATTATTTTTAAATCATTCTATCTCTTTCACCATTTACATCTTATCTCCTATTTTTTTTAAATTACTCATTCTTTGCATTTTTACGTTTGAATTTTACTTTAGACACGTTCTTCTCTCTTTTTTTTTACAAGGTAGTCACCACTTATTAAGGCCCGGAAGCCACTCGGGGATAAGGGTTATTGTGTGTACAGTACGTTAGTGTTGGAGATTTGATAAAGTGTCTTGCTTAAGGGGGTGGTTCATCAGGAATTTGTTTACATTAGATTTGAAGACATCCAGGTTGTAGTCAGGTGGGAAACAGGCAACTGGAGCAGAGTTCCACAGGCGTGCATTTCTAAGAAAGAAGCTTTGTTCATGGAATGTACGTTTTGATTTTGGCACAGATAAGGAGTGGGGAAAATTTTTGACAGTGGTTTCAGCTAGGCGGGTGTTTATCGTGAAAGATTGGCGAGGGGAGACCAGAAATTGGAGTTCATACGAGCACCTGCCATGGTAGTAACAATAAAACAAAGACAGGCTCGTAACGTCTCTCCTGTGGAAGAGAGGTTGCAGGGAATCGAAAACGGCATCACCCACTAGGCCACGAAGCCTATTTTGTACTCTGTCAAGGCAGGATGGGCTGTTTTTAGCAGCTCCTGCACAGATGTGGCAGCAGTACTCCATCCTTGGACGTACTTGGCTTTTATACAGATAGAGAATTGCATCAGGGGTGATATATCACGGTATATGAGCGGTAGAAGGATCCTACCATTTTTCCAGCGATCTTGGCAACTGACTTGATGTACGTATTCCATTTCAGGTCAGGAGTAAAGGTCAAGCCCAGAAGCTTATCAAAACATGGAGCTTCCCCTAGACGAGAGCCATCCATTTCAATTGATGCCAGATAGGGATCAGAGCGTTGATGATGTAAAGATAGGAGCTTGGTTTTAGATGCATTAAAAGTAACCAGCCACCTATTCCCCCACTGTACCACGCGCTCAAGATCATAGGAGAGAGAATCTGAGAGAACTTTGTCATTTACGGCTTTTGATGTGTTGCCATAGATGGCCGTGTCATCAGCATAGATGTCAACGAATCATTTAAGTATGGGAGATCATTGATGTATGTCAGGATCATTGATGTATATCAGGAAGAGAGTTGGGCCTAGCATGGACCCCTGAGGAACTCCAGCATTAATATTGAGGGCCTCTGATTTCTGGCCATCAACAACTACTCTTATGAGCCTATCGGAGAGAAATGATTTAATGATCGAAAAAACATTTCCAGTTATACCGTAGCTGGAAATCTTGTGAATTAGGCCCTTATGCCATACCTTATGCAAGGCTTTTGATATGTCAAGAGCAATTGCCCTGGAAAGGAAGCCTTTGTCAAGAGATTCGCTAATCCTATGAGATATAACAGTTAGCACATCTGCTGTAGATCTTGCAGAACGGAAATCATATTGCATGTAACTAAGAAGGTTATTTCTGCTGAGGTGGTTGACTACTTCTCTATTTAATATGGATTCCAGCAGCTTACTCATGACACACAGAAGACTTATTGGTCTGTACTGAGAGGGAAATGACTTATCACCTGAATTCTTAAATACAGGGCACACTGATGAGGTTTTCCAGGGTGTTGGAAGCACTTCTCTTTAAGGCAACGCTTAAATAGTTTTGTAAGTATGGGAGCAAGTTCTAGTTGAAGCTTTTTCAGCACAATGATTGGAATGCCGTCAGGGCCAGTTGCTTTACTGGAATCAAGGTTCTTGATTAGCTTGGCGACATCACGCACAGATATTTGTATGTTGCAGAGCGTGTTGTCCGTTATAGGAGGAAATACATAGGGTAGAATTAGTTGCAAAGTTCTTGGCAAATAGTTTGGCCTTATCTGATGCTGATGAGATGACCTCATGTCCATTGATGATGGTTAGGATAGAACGCACGCTTCTGTTCAGGATCCTGTTTGCTATTTGCCAGAACTGGTGGGAACCAAGCCGCTGCTCAGCTACTTTGGATTTGACGGGCTGAGTATTTAGCTCTCTTTCATTTTTTATTACTGTTTTGCAATGGTTGCTTGCAATCCTGAAGGCAGCTTTAGTCTCAGTGCATCTATTACGTTGGTAGCTATGGAAAAAGTGATTTCTGTGCGCGATGGCAGCAGCACATTCTGGGGAGAATCATGGCTGGTTGTTAGGTTTTTGTTGGAATTTTTTGGATGGTATGAATCGGTCTATACCTACAATTAGCCATTCGGTCAGGTCTGATACTATAGAGGACACGTCCTTTTTAAACATGGAATGCAGTGGTAGATCGGATATAAGTGTACAGAAGCTATCCCAGTCAGCGGTAGAGTATCGATATACAGTACGGTGGAGAGGTACATCTCCAGACTTATTGCATTTCGTTTTTATCTTAACTGATACAACGGCGTGGTCGGAATATCCCAGAGAAGACAGAACGGAACTTGAATATAGCTCAGGGGAAGTTGTAAGAATAAGGTCTAGAGGGCTAGCATACTGACCGGAAGTATCGAGCACTCGGGTGGGTTCGTGGACAATCTGAGTGAGGTCATAGGTAATGGCAAAATCATGACAGAACTTCCCCTCATCATCTGTCTTGTTAGAGTGGGTCAGCCATTCCGCCTTGTGAACATTGAAGTCACCACAAATGTGGATGTTAGCTGAAAGGTGAGCAGACAGGATGTGGTCAATTTTTTCAGATATGCTCTTAAGGATAGTAACTCCGCTATTGTGGGGGTGATATAGAGCAAATATAAATGCAGTGGTGTAAGCAAGTGCAACCCGGAAGCACATATAAGGTAAATTAGGGTCTTCTCTAGAGATATCCCTACCACACGGAAAGCCACCTTTAATGTAGGCACATATTCCATGTCAATGGCGATCTTGGGGGTCATATTTAGATGTTAAGTTAGAGTATCCTTTAATCATGAATTCGTCAAGGGAAGTGGTCAGCCTAATGCCAGTTTCGCTTTCATTACCATTATTAACTACCCTGGTTGTTACGGAACATAGGTTCTGGATGATAGATGATCCCCGAAATGTTCGACCTTAAGGGCAACGGTCACATAGCTTACTACATAATTCAAGTCATTACCTTTTCAACGAGCTCTGATTTGTTAAATTCTGATCAATAGTTGCTAAGATTTGGAACTTATAAAATTGCATAAAAGGTAGTATATCTATCTCTGTCTGTCTCTCTCTCTCTCTACATATATATATATATATATATATATATATATATATATATATATATACGCTCATAGAAATGCTTATATCTTTGGTTTTATGAGAAAAACTACATCAAAATTTGCATGCTTTTTCAAGATTATAATACTATTCTATGGTTAAAATTTTATGAGAATTTTAAAAAGGAACCTACATTTTAAAACCAATGCTCAAATTTGCCTACAGTTGTATATATAATGTACTGGCAAGCCAGCTTTAGTTTTAATGCTTTGGGATGAATTTTGCTTAGGTTTTTTTTTTTTGCTTTGTTGTCTCCCCTGTAGACCTGCCCAACAACCAATTATTTCTCATATATATGTGATAAATTATATATAAATGTATGTATATGTATGTAAAGAACTAAGGTTTACTTCATATTCTACCCTCTGGCAGATATCTGCACCGACGGCCTCCGTTAGCATTAGTAATAAGTGTGGATGGTTCTATACAAAGCCACAAAGCCTTCACCACTATAAACAAACCATCTGTGTGGATTTCCGAGCAAACCTCATATGTCGAAATCGACAGAAGAGTCCATATAATTATATATATATATATATATATATATATATATATATATATATATATATATATATATATATATGTGTGTGTGTGTGTGTGTGTGTGTGTGTGTGTGTGTGTGTGACTACTTCATTTACTCACATAAATTAATATACGAAAGTATAAATTTATGCGTAAACTTAAACGTAAGTATTTACTTCAAAAGTGCTCATTACGTAGATAGAGCTAGTTAGTAAGTTATAAAATATATATGGCGATTAAGCTACACTGAATATTCCGTGTTTCATCCACTCTAGGACTCTTCAGGCTTATGCGCATAAGCCTGAAGAGTCCTAGAGTGGATGAAACGCGGAATATTCAGTGTAGCTTAATCGCCATATATATTTTATAACATATATATATATATATATATATATATATATATATATATATATATATATATATATATATATATATATATATATATATATATATGCAGCATGTTCTCGTTGAGGCAAATGTTAGTAAAAAGCGCGGAATTTTTTTTGTTTGATTATTTACTTTTTACCTTTACTAATGTCCAAATTATTTTTATATTTTATCAAAGTAGCATAAGTTGGATCCATATGTTTGTTTTTGCTTAGCGAACGCTTTCGACTGGAACATTTCCGTCATCCTCAGGCAGATTATGTCATTAGGCTCTTAAAATTACGTTGTTTTTTGTTTTTCTTTAATTATCTTTGACATTACATGCGTTAAAATTTATATGTTTTGTCATGGTCTAGTGTTTGTGGTAGTTAATTAAATGGGTGGGCGCTTTTTAACAGGGTGAGGTTAATATAAGTATTTACATTGAGTTAAATTACATTTACAGTTTTTTTAATATACTTATTATTTAGAATTTACAAACGTAAGCATTTTAAAATCTTCTGACTGCAGTCATTATTTATATTTTTTATTTGTAGGTTGTTTTGCAACACACAGCGAAACTAATGTAAAGAGAATAAAAATACTAGAAGCTTTGTACAAGCTTCTAGTATTTTCAGTCTCTTTACATTAGTGTCACTGTGTAGGACCTTTGTATTTTCAAACATGATTCTTCAGAATTCGGAATGATGGTAGCTTTATTTTTTAAGTGCTGTGATATTGAACTGGAGTCAGAAAGGTGAAGAGTTAGTCTTCGTGACAACGTGTTGGTAGTATGGCCAATGTAGTAAGCAGCGTTAGAGTTACATTCTTCTAGCTAATTGATAAATTACATTGTTTTTTTTTTCTAACAAGTTGTCTGCGAAGTGTTGTTTGATTACAAGGTTAGTCGTTTGTATTTTTTATAATTGATAAACTTGATTTTTTTTTGTTATCATTGGGAAATACGTATCTACGAATTATATTTTTTAGGACATTTTCATCGGTTTTTGAGTTTTTATATAGTTGGTTGCAGTAAAATATGTTCACCGGATATTTTCTTGTTGAATATTAGTAACTTGATTTAAGTTGCTAATAGTTAGTTTAATTTGTTTATCGACAAGAGAGTTTGGGAACTGGTTGTTAGTTAGGACATGTTTTATATTTTTTTTAGTTCGCTGAAGAATATATTTTTGTTTGAAGAAATTGTTTTCGTGCGATGTATGAGATTTTTTATTATTGCGATTTTGTAACGGAACGGACATTCCCTTTTTTTAATTAAAAATGTAGGAATTAACGGATGTAACGTTTTTAAACACGGAGGTGACGAATTCATCGTTACTGAAATCGATAAAAATGCCTCAAAACGAGATTTTGTTGTTCGTATTTAGTTCATAGGTAAAGGTAATGACTGAATTAGTTTGGAATGTAGTTTTAAATCATCTATTTTTTTAATGTTATTAGCAAGCATGAATATATCATCAACATACTTAATATAAATGAAAGTTTTTTTGTTGTTGAATTGAATATTTCGTTTTACAAGATTAGCCATGTAAAAGTTGCTAAATATTGATCCTAGTACGGAACCAATAGCAACGCCATCCACTTGTGTGTAGATGTTGCCCAAGTGTTCATAAAAAGGGACCTTAGTTGTGCACATTAATAATAACTTCTTTAAGATTATTAGACATTGTCAATGATAATGTTAGCTGTTTCATTTACTGGTACATTAGTAAAAAGATTTTCGACATCTAGAGGCGGTGATTTTATTGTTTATTTTGGTAGCTTGGCGAATCTGTATGAGTTCTGTAGTTTTTACGTTGTATCTGCAAGGCAAATATGGTATGATGAGTTCATTGATTTTTTTTTTTAGTTAACATATATTTGGGTTGTTACCTGTTAGATTATGGGACGAAGTGGGAAATTGGATTTATGGGTTTTACATTACCATATAAGTATCCGGATTTATAGTTACCAATTATTAAGGGGATTTTAGATTGTCTGTTACAGCATCATTCGCTCTAAAAAGGTTATTCATTGCGTTTTTAGATTATTAATAGAGCTTTTTTTTAACTTTGTAAAATGTTCTAGGATCGTCTAAAATGGTTTGTAGTTTGTGAAAATATTCCGTTTTATTAAGCACTACATATATATTGGTTTTATCGCCTTCTGTATTTTTGCTATTTAAACCAATCAGATCTCAATGCCGGTTTAATTAAACAAGTAATGATTTGCAACTTCCTGTTACAAGAATAAAATATGCACACAAAACTGTTTTCTCTTTACTTTTATACAGTAAATATCACAAGAAAATAAAACTGAAAGCGTAATTTATCTTAAACTTCCAATTCCACTACAAAACAATAGTTGATTCCTTGTCCATACATTGTTCTAACGACTTTTAGCCTTCTGCGAACACGTCAATTGCTCACTCTTATTCATAATCTAAAACAAAAATGAACACTAAAACACTTTCTTTTTTGAGAAGGGCGGGCCGAGCATTATCCATTTAGATTTTAATGTTGAAAACTGAAAGATAGAATCGTTATTTTCTTAGTTTTAGATTCTCATTATAAATCCATTTTTCATCGTCAGTAACTCCTCTGTCAAAGAATACCCTTTTTTTACTCTCCTCTAAACAAGACCCTTTTTACTGTCTCGAACAAGACAGAGAATACTATTTTTAAGTGCAGACCACCTGATGTTTGTTTTTGTTTGTTCATGAGGAAGCCATTTTTCGAGGTTTTACGTTTTTCAACAGCATTTGTTTTTCTAAACGACGTATTTCACTTGAGTGATTTGATTTTTCTTTCAGTTTATGTTTTGTTTCTGCTTTATCTTCTTTCGAAGATTTTTAGGGGTTTTTTTCTTTGCTTGCAACTTTTTAAAGTTTCCACAGATGAAAATATAGGTTTTTTTTTTTTAATTATTTACATCTTAACTCAGACACGTGCTTGTATCTAGTTTGGCATTACCAAAAACTTCCATCTTTTTTATCATTTTAAATCTACACCAATGATAATTTTTGTGCACGTGACTACATGACTGCTATCTCTTAGACTCAGCATTCGATTGCGAGCCAACCCGGATATGGAGGAGGAGAAACATTACTACGGAGGTGGCACTGCGCTTTCTATTAGTTTAGTTCTATAAATTATATATTTATTTTTGAATCATGATTATTCCGGGATGCAAGTGTAACCCTTTTCTAACGCCATTCAGTTATTTATGACCAGCCAATTTCGAACTAGCATACAAAACGCTTTTTATTTCTTATGCTGTACATATTATCATTCGAACTAACGATGGAAGTAAAAGTATACAGAGTAAATGAATTGGATATTGATTAAAGAATTATAGATGAACAGTTCAGCCAATGGATAAAGAGAACAATGGACAATTGATATTTTAGCAGCTATTTGAATATTCGCATTTTAATGGTAAAGTACCCTTAATATTGACCGTCTGAGGGCAGGACAGCTTCGAACTAGTCTAAAAACGCTCTTTATTTCTTACTAGTGAACTATGCAACCTCCGGTCGGAGAGTTTTGCTAAACTGATAAACGAACCATAAACACAAGGTACTGCAATTTAATGATGAACATTCATAAGGCACATGATTATGAAAGCATATTTTTGTATGAGTTTCTGATTACTTTTTGATTGTGTTTGAAAGATTAAAGCCTAACTTTAATATCTAAAAGGAAAATGTATTTTTACACATGAAAAAAAAAATGGAGTAAAAAATCTTTTCGCGGCAGTCATGAAAACTCGAAAAATCAACTAGATTTAAAAGTTAAATAAGTTAATTGTAAAAATTCCTTGAAAGACAAATATTAGTGTTCTGGAACTCTTACAAAGATCATAAAGTAAAGGTATAAGATAGTTAATTTATAAAAAAAAACAACTTTTTTAACTAAAAAAAAAAAACGACTTAATTATCCAAAAATGCGAAGGTTTAATTATAGAAACCGGTCTTCGCTGCATCCAAGCAAACAAGTTGACGCGCAAAATTTCTATGGAAGCAAAAACTGTGAAAAATTCAATTTTATTTTTATACCGATCAGTAAAATTCAAACTAGCATACAAAATGCTCTTTAGTTTTTATTAGCAGTAAAATCCGAAGTAGAAAAAACTTAATTCGGTTATTTATATGCAGTCAAGTTCGAACTAGCACACAAAACAATTTTTATTGATTATCTTATTAAAGTTCGAACCAACGAACGATGGGAGCGTAAGTATAAAGTATAAAAAATTGGATAATAATTAAAACAACTAACATTATCAATATATTATAGTTGATTAGTTCAGAAAATGGATAACGAGAACGATTGACAATTGGCATTTTAGCAACTATTTTGATATCCACATATCTTTTAATTGTAAAGTACTCTTAATATTGATTTGAGGCGAAGTCAATCTGCTTAAAAATACTGCTACAGAAGAAGTGTCAAAAAATTTTTGTCGATTCAAAAAATCTCACTTTTTTATTTTTAATCATTTTTTATCAAATTATTTAATTAAATTGGAATATGTAAGTTTTAGAAGTCAAAACAATGCAGAATTGTGTTTTTTTTTAAATAAATATTTGTTTATTTAAAAATCAACTTTATTTCGATCATATAATGTCATCTTCAGGCAAAGCAACAACTTTTGGGGGTCTTTATCAGGAGGATCGCGATGGCTTACATGGAATGAATTTTTCCTCGATTAATGAACGCATATTTATTCAAAAATAATTCTGTGTTGTATTAGCTTATAAAACTTGAAAATTCCAATTTAAATTTCCCCAGCGATTACATCGAAAAAAAGAATATCTAATTTTATTAAATTTTATTTTTGTCAATTGAGTTCTTTATTTACTTTAAAGTTTATTCATCATTACTTGAAAATGATTGACAGTAATTTGATAATTTGCACCTTTTGTATAAGAATTAAAACGGAACACAACTTCATCCACTGCTTTTTAAAACTTGTCTTTTTGTACAACTAAGTCACTGCTCATCAAGGTCTGAAGGTACTCGAGGATAAGGGTTAATTTTTTTTAGGTGAACTATGAGATGAACATAATGAGGATTAGAGGCGATGATTGAGATTGCGAAGGATTTGATTATGTAAGAGGGCGGCTCGACAAGAATTTGTTTATATTGGACTCGAAACGACTATCTTTTAAGCAGCTGCAAATTAGTCCTGTGGTATCGTGTTTGACGACTATTTTGTGGAAAGGGACTCTACTTATAGAAACTCCAGATACAAATAGGAAGAAAGGAAAATCATTTACAGTAGTTAACAAAATGAGTTTTGGCTGTGAATGTTTTAGGGAGTCGAGCTTCGAACATAAAAAACATTTGGAGATTATACTGTAAAGAAAAGAAGAAAATTGGTTTTCAAATTTTCATTCCGAAGATCCGACACTTGAAGCTTTAACACGATCTGAAAGATTAGTTTCTTTCAGAGTGTGCCATCTTGTTTAACTTGTTAAAAAAAAAATAATAATCACTTTGTTCTGGTTGGGCATGGGGGATCCAGGTATTCACCGTCTATCTCATACATTCTAACTGAGAGACATTTTTAAGATACTAGCCGTCCCTTTTAAGTGCAATTGTTTGTATTTTTCTTGCACTTAGTTCATCAGATATATTTTCAATGCAGTTTTTACATTCTTATTTATCTGTCCGGTTGCTCCTGTAATTACTGGAATAATATTTCCAGTTTCTTTATGTCGTACATAAAACCTTACTATTTCGTAACCTTTACCTCGTATTGCAATTTTACGTGATTACATTTACATTAATTGGGAAAAGATAGAAGCAGGTCGATACCTCATGAGTTAACATTGGACAAGAAACTGCTGAAACTTTTCATCTGCACTCTTCACGTTTGTCAGTTCAGACAAAATGCCGTCTTTTGATCGAATTAAGAAATGCGATGAAAAATGGGTGATGTACTTCAAGAGAAAACACCATTGGTTATCGCAGATGTTCTTATACTACAAATACATAAAAAAAAAACTTTAATTTGTGTTTGATAGAATTTTCAAGCAATAATTCATTATGAGTTTTCAAAAGTAGGAGAAAGGAATAATGCTATGAGGTAAATCCGAAACTAATAAATTGATTATTATTATTATGCTGTTATTTTTTAACACGGCTGATATGGGTAAAGGTGGCTGATATGGGCATATTTTTGGTGTAATTCAGCTTATTAGCAAATCATCAATTTATAAATATTTAAAATACTTCATTTTTTAAAGTATTTTAAAGGGTTGATATGGAACACAATCATCCACTGGAAATTTTAAGCATTCCATATTTGCATTAAATTTGATCCATAAGCAAAATATCATGTATATGTAACGTTGCCTTAAATCTTCTTCAACGATGTAGTTACGTTTTAACGGGTTCAACGCGTTGCATGCAGAGACAGTTGCAAAGAAATAATTGACTCTACCTTTCTTAGTGGAAATAACAGGACATTTATTTATGGTAATTCTAAGCATTTTGTTTAAAAAGTCTTTTAGTTCGCCATGTCATTTTATCACAACAATAACAAATAATTACTTATACTGGGATTTTGACAGTTATTTTTGCAATTTATACAAAAAAAATAATACAGCGATCTCTAAATTAAGGCATATAGTTGTATACTTGCATGTTGAATATTCATTCCTAAACTAATTTTATTATGAATTTTCGAACATAGCTGGTATGCGCAAGGGATCCAAATGCTTATAGTTTTATTAAATGTATAAAAGGGGATGGAAGCACTTCCGAAATTTTTGGAAATATTTTAGCAATAAGTATTAGACATTAATTAATAGATATTCACTAATTGGAATTTTTTAAAGTAGGCATTTTAGTATGCATAATATGGAATCAACCAATGTTTGTATGTATGTATGTATATATATATATATGTGTGTGTGTGTGTGTGTGTGCTGGCGTTCTAGTTCTTAAATTTTAGCCAGACACGCATGCAGATAGCAGACGAATGCCAATATCCTTAGCTGATATATCGACTATATAGAGAGTAGACAATGCATTGTGGATGCATTATTGGCAGCTCACGTTACTCTCGCTTCTCCTTGTCCCTTAGTCTTCATTAAGAATGGATGATTTTTCTGACAAAGCCAGAAGAAAGAGCTGTATTCTCGGTCGGCAGTATTTTTGCCTGAGCAGTCGCCTTAGATGTCGGAAATTTTCTGTTTCTATGTCTATCCTTGTAACCATGTTACTAATAAGGGTGCTGGAGATAAGTTTTTCTGGACTGGCGTTATCTGCCTGATAGTCAAGACCCGAACCTTGAATTAACCATTAAGGAAGCCGTCCTATCAGCAGCTGCAAAGTACTGGGGCTGCTGTATTGCCATTTGGTGAATGGATTCTGGACCATGCAGTAGCTTCTGGTAGACCTTCTCGATGCCATATTAGTGAGTAATTGTTTACCTTATCATGGTCTACAAATAGAATATTTTTTCGTTTTTTCTGCCTTACTTTCTCTCTCTTCTTTGCTCTAACCAAGTATGTAGACCTGTTCCACAAATCCTAAAACCTCATCATGAAAAGTCTCCAGAAAAATACACGATTAAATCCATAAATCCAACTTCCAAAGTAGACCCTACTACTATGTCTCATTCTCCAACATCAGGAGTCTATGTTCCAACTTTCCAGAGGTTGAAACCCAATTATAGGAGACCAAACCAGACCTATTATTCCTAAGCGAAATTGGGATTGGACAAATTATTTCCCTAGATGATTTCGTAATTGATTGATACGCCAACTTAATATAACAAATCTTACCCCAAGATCGCCATGGGCATGGAACATGTGCCTAAATGGCTTTCTATGTCGTATGGACATCTCCAGAAAAGACCATGAATTATCCTATATGTGCTTCTTGGTTGCATTTGCTCACACCACTGCGTTTATATTTTCCTTTATCGCTCGCACAACAGCGGACATAACCTTTAAGAGTATATCTGAGAAAATTGACCACATCCTGTCGGCTCATCCTTCGGTTAACATTCACGTCTGTGGATACTTCAATGTTCACAATGTGGAATGGTTAGCCCACTCAAACAAGACAGATGATGAGAGGAGGTTCTGTCATGATTTCTCCATTGTTTATGACCTAACTCAGATTGTTCACGAACCCACCCGTGTGCCTGACACTGGCGATCAATATGCATGTCTCCTAGACCTATTTTCAAAACTTGCCCTCGCTATGTTCATCAACCGTCCTATCTCTACTGGGATCTTCCGACCACTCGGTTGTATCAGTTAATATAAAAACGAAATGTAATAAGTCCTCAAACGTACCTCTCTATCGTACAGTATATCGATGCTCTGTGGCTAACTGGGATAGCTTCCGTACATTTATATCAGATCTATTTCTGCGTTCCATGTTTAAAAAGAATGTGTTCTCCATAGTATCAGACCTGACGGAATGGTTAATTGTAGGTATAGACTTCTTTATACCCTCCAAAATATTCCAGCAAAAATCTAACAGCCAGCCATGGTTCTATCCAGAATGTTCTATTGCCATTGTGCACAGAAATCACTTTTTCCATTGCTTCCAACGTAATAAATGTAGTGAGACTAAAGCCGCTTTTAGGACTGCCAACAACCATTGTAAAAAATTAATAAAGAACGCAAGGGATTTATGTGCTGTTCTTTAAGTCCAAAGTAGTTGAGCAGCGGTGTGGTTCCCATCAGTTTCGGCAAATAGCAAACAAGGTCCTGAACAGAAGCGTGAACTCTATCCCAACCATCATCAATGGACATGAGGCAATCTTTTCAGCATCGGACAAAGCCAAACTCTTTGCCAAGAACTTTGCAGCTAATTCTACCCTATGCGATCAATGCTGCTCCCAGTATTTCCTTTTGTTTCTAAAAACACACTATGCGACCTGCAAATATATGTGCGTGATGTTGCCAAGCTATTCAAAAACCTTGATTTCAGTAAAGTAAGTTGCCCTGACGGAATTCCAATTATAGTGCTCAAAAAGCGTCAACGAGCAATTAGCTCCCATACTTACAAAGCTGTTTAAACATTAAGGATAATTGCTTCTCAACACCGTGGAAAATCTCATTAGTATGCCCTGTATTTAAGAATTCAGGAGATCGCTCATCTCCCTAAAAGTACAAACCAATAAGTCCCTTCTACGTCATGAGTAAGTTGCTGGAATCTGTGGTAAATAGAGTAGTCAACCGCCTCAGAAAAAATAACCTCCTTAGTGGCATGCAATATGGTTTCCGTTCTGCTAGAACTACAGCAGATATGCTTAGGGTTATACTTCATAGTATTAGTGAAACTTTCGACGGTAGTTTCCTTTCTAGGACAATTGCTCTTGAAATATCAAAATCCTTTAATAGTGTAGAGATTCATGCTGACAACACTACCATATATGGCAACACTTGAAAGGCTATAAACGACCAAGCTCTCTCTGACTTTCTCTTCTTTGATCTTGAGAACGCAGTGCAATGGGGAAAGAGGTGGCTGGTTACTTTTGATGCATTTAAAACCAAGCTTCTATCTTTACATCATCAATGCTCTTATCCCCGCCTGGCATCAATTGAAATGAATAGCTCTCGTCTTTTTGACAAGCTTCTAGGTCTGTCATTTACACGTAATTTGAGATGAAACACATAAATCCGTTCCCAAGGCTGCTGGAAAAAAAGGTGGGATCGTTCCACCGCTCCAGTAGATATCTCACTGCTGATGCAATTCTCTATCTATATAACAGCCAAGTACGTCTAAGGATAGAGTACTGTTGCCACATCTGGAAAGGAGTTGCTAGAAAGATCTTATCCTATCTTGACAGAGTTCAAAATAGACTTCGTAGCTTAATGGGGGAGCCCTTTTCTTTTCTCTGCAACCTCTTTTTCACAGAAGAGATTTTGCGAGCCTGTCTCTGCTTTATCGTTATTTTCATGGCAAGTGTTCGCCTGAGCTCCAATCTTTTGTGTGAGAAAAGCTTTGGATATAGTCGGCAGAGAAAAAGTGTCTCCCAAATTGTTTTCTGATTTTTACAAGCAGAAAAATGTCAAGCGTTTTATTTAAATGTACATTTATTCATCAATTATTTACTCGCAGCTATTTAACATTGTAGTAATGCCATTTTAAAAGATATCTTCACTTTTAAATTAGACTCATTTGCTTTTAAGTTAGTTTTATCTATGAAGCTTTTGTATTTCAAATAATTGTATAAACTAAGGAAGATATGATAATCTGTTGGTGTGCAATTTAGTGAATATGATGGATAAAACATTCATATAATAGCTCAAATTACAGTGCCCATGCATAATTCTTTAATGACATTTCGAACGGAATCATAATCTTGAAGAGATGCAAATACACGGCACGTTTCATTGAAATCAGTACTCATCATGAGATATGTCTGCTACGTCAAATATCTAATATACTGGGACATATACTTATGTCATTTGTGACAACATCTTTATATACATTCAGATTCAGTTCACTTTTGTCGAGCAAACATTGATCGCCGTCATCAAAAGAATGCCACATTTCAACACAATTATAAACATTAAACAAAATTTGTTTTAAAACCATTAGATTTAAATTTATTCTTTAAGTTTGGTTACTTCTTTTTTTTTTTTTTTTACATGGAAGTCACCACTTATCAAGGCCCGGAGGTCACTCGGGGATAAGGGTTATTGCGTGTACAGTAATCAATGGGACAATATCGTAGTAATCGTTAGTAATGGAGATCTGATAAAGTGTCTTACTTAAGGGGGCGGTTCATCAGGAACTTGTTTATGTTGGACTTGAAGACATCCAAGATATAGTCAGGTAGGAAACAGGTAAACGGAAGAGAGTTCCACAGGCATGCACTTCTAAGAAAGAATCTTTGTTCATGAAATCATTGTTTTGATTTAGACACAGATAAAGAGTGAGGAAAATTACTGACAATGGTTTCAGCTAGACGGGTGTTTTTCGTGACTCGAAAATAGCATCATTGCAACCCTTTCGACAGTCTAGACGATGTCTGAGTTATTTTTAGCGCATCAGTGTGGCACCAGAACAACGCAATTCGATTTGTTCACTCCTTCTTTGCGTGGGATGACAAAGGATTTAGAGGTCCAAAAAGTAACAAAAATAAAGATCAATAATCTTCAATAAACTTCGAACGAAGCGGACGTACATCGGGACGACAGCAATTGCGAAAGAGAAAAATCTTTGTTGTTCAAATAATCGGTTTAGCGTTGTGTAAAAACTTTAGAAACAAAGAAGAAATAGACATTCTTCTACCATTGGATAAAAAAGTTTGAAAAAAGAGAAATAAAAGCAGTAAAACGAGTGCAAAACGGAAAACTGTGCGAATGACAATCAAATTTAAAAAGAAACTGATAGAGAAATTTGAAAGAGGAATACGTGTGTCAGCGCTTACAAAGGAATATGAAATGACAGTGCAATTAAATGTATAAAATCTTTAAATTAAAATTTACAGATAAAAAGAGGATTTTAAACTCTGGAACCAATTAATTCTATTTCACTTAATTTAAAGGGGGAATATCGTTTCGGTTGTCGAACATTTCGGTGTTCGAATAAACATCTGGAACGAATTATGGTCGAGTAGCAAAGTACCACTATATTTTTTTTTTTTATACAGTGATCACCACTTATCAAGGCCCGGAAGCCACTCATGGATAAGGGTTATTGCAAGTACATTACGTTAGTGAGGAGATTTGCTGAAACGTTTACTTAAGGGGGAGGTTCATTAGGAATTTGTTAACTTTGGACTTGAAGACAACCAAGTTGTAGTCCGGAGGGAAGCAGGCAGACGGAACAGAGTTCCACAGGCGTGCAGTTCTAAGAAATATATATATATATATATATATATATATATATATATATATATATATATATATATATATATATATACACGCAGTATAGTCTGGGAAGTTTTTCAACCTTCAGAACATTGTGTGTGTGTGTGTGTGTGTGTGTGTGTGTGTGTGTGTGTGTGTGTGTGTGTGTGTGTGTGTGTGTGTGTGTGTGTGTGTGAACAAACTTCTCATCTATCTAAAGTTCTTCGTTGGAATTTTGATTTATTGCAATCACTATATTAGTTTGCTTCCAAAAATTTACTCTAATATTATTGTCGGAATGATCAGTTGTTTACCACAGTAACTCATATTACTTTATAAGTAAGTATATATAAAAACAATTTTCTTGATACGCGCAAGTGCGTGTATCGAGAATGCCGTAAAGCATGAGCGGGGTAAGGTTGTAGATTAGGATAAGTTCTTATAAGATGATATTTCGAATAGCTTACATTCAGGCACGTGGAAAATTGTATACTAGTTTTATTGGAAACGTTGGGCTGTTTAAGTGCCATTTTGGAGGAACATACACAATGTTTCCGCATTTTTATATTGAAATGTAATCGTTCTTGTGAACAATTAATTGAGTATAAATTACTATTTTATCCATAGCTTGGGGGAAATTGAGGGTTCGTGCCTTTTCATACAGTACTAGAACATATGTGAACGTAATATATTCAATCAAATTTGAACTCCGCTTTTTCAGATTCCAGTATGAATATGTACCTATAACGCTAAATGGAAACTCGTCATCGAGATTGCGTAAGAAATTACTATTTAACTATATTGGTATATGCGTGTGTGGAGAGCGTGTGCCAGTATGCATGCGCTTACAGAAGAGAGAGACACTGAATGGACAGCGAATTTTGCTTATGTCATAATTAAGGTTATTATATAATTTTAGAACAATTGGAAGAATATATGTGTGTATGCGTATGTGCATATGTGCGCATGTGTGTGTGAAATTTATGGAAGTATGAGCAAAATGAAACTAATAGAGTCGAGAAAAAAATAAAACTTGGTGTAAAACACGACGCTTGCAACGGATTAATTGTTTCTTCCACATTTTTTTTTTAGATCAAATAAGTTAATTCAAAAGTTATGTCTCGTTGACATAGACTGAGTGCTTTATGAAAAATTGATGGTTGAATATGGTAAGATTTGTGTTTTCATTTTTGCATTGAATGCTAATCCCTGACTGAGCATCGAACGGGTACCATAGTACTATCTTCGCTACACCTTATTATAAAAAAGATTCATACAAAATTTCAGGCAAATAGGCTAAGTAGTTTTCGAGAAAACTTCTACAGTCATTATGGTATGTGGTGACTACATTAGTCCTTATTTGAATCCCTAACTGTGCACCGAGCGTATTTAATAATATTTAATTCGCTGCACATTATCATAAAGGTTCATGCAATATTTCATCCAGATCGGCTCGGTAGTTTCCGAGAATAAATGACGGACAGACAAATATATATATAATATAGGAATAATTTTTCCTTTGACCAGTTTGGTACCCCCAAACGGGGAGTGGCGTATGTATTATTTTTTAAATTATTATTATCCACTGACACGTGTTTCGTCGTCTACGACTCGTCAGAATGCCTGAATCTAGCGAGATTCGAAATCGAGACGCCGTGATAAAAAGCATAAGCCTCTGCTACTGAGCTATCTCGCAACACTACTAATTCATCGCATTTTTACGTAGATGTTGTTTGTTTGTTTTTGTCAGCGATACTTATTGACTGAATTCAATTATTTATATGGAAGTGCATTTTTACCTAAATGCGAGTTAAATCAAAGCCACTCTGATGAGTCGTAGACGACGAAACATGTGTCAGTAGATAATTATATTTAGAAAATTATGTATGTGTGTGTGTGTGTGTGTGTGTGTGTGTGTGTGTGTGTGTGTGTGTGTGTGTGTGTGTGTGTGTGTCCATGTATTGGATTTATGCCTTTCTACTCCTATGGGATTTTATATGCTAATTACCATATCACAAAATAATTCTTAAGAATAATGTTTAATACTATGTTATTATTTAATTATTCATTTAGAATTGTATTATTTTTAAATTTATATTTTATTATTATGTGGTAGAATCCCCTTTGGCATTTGTGGATTTTCTATCGGATAAGTCGGCCTATGCAAGTGTTAGTCTGTTTTACTTAATCAGTATCCCTAGTGTTTTATTGGCAACTGCACTTTTCTTCGTTTATAAAGCTTCTTTAAACACACACAAACACACATATATATGTATACATGAGTGAATTTAGTTTACAAACAAATGGCTACGCATAAGCATACATGTTTCAGCGAAAATCCAGTAAGGGAATCGCTTCGTCAGGCCAAGGACAACTCTGGCTGTTTCAACTCAAACATTGCCTATTTATAACTAGGACTACATCATATTTAAGTGTAAAGGGGGGGACAGGACCTAAAGAGAAAGTATATACATTAAAATGTGATCATCCATTATGTTAATTATATTAATTAACTTATTTTTTATTATTTTCTTTAATTTATAGTGCGTTAAGAGTTTCAAGTAGAGTTTCAATATTATCAGTAAATTCCTAGTTCAGTAGGTAAGTTGTGTAGAATAGGAACCCAAGTTTTAAAAAACTTATAAACATAACAATAATATACATAATAAAAGCAATAATCTGGAGGAGGGCAGTAGCAATGATAATAATAATGATAGTAATAATGAAAATGGCGGTAGTTGTGACAATAATAAGAATACTAATAATAGATCTAGAAAAGTGATTTGGTTTTCACCTACGTACAATAGCTCACTAAAAACTAAAATTGGATAAAAGTTTTTGCAATTAATCGACAAACACTTTCCTCCAGGTAATTTACTACACAAGATTTTTAACAGAAATACAATAAAAGTGAGTTACAGCTGTTGCGACAACTTAGAAAGAATTATAAAAAAGCATAACAATAAGATGTTAATGAAATCTAACGTTGCAACAGTTAATGATCCTAAAGTAGTTAACAATTGTAATTGTAAATTTCCTACGACCTGTCCCGTAAACAAAATGTGGCTAACACCTTCGGTAGTGTATCTAACTAAAATATTCCCAGAAGAAAGCCCTAATGATGAAAAATTTTATATTGGGAGTACAAAATTAACGTTCAAAGGAAGATACTACGGGCATAAAAGATCGATGAACAACCTAACTTACGAAAAAGATACTTCCTTATCTATACACTATTGGAAGCTAATTAGAGAAAACAAAACGCCTAGAATACATTGGAAAATAATAAAAAAGGCTAAAGCATGTTACTCTTTGCAGTCACCTTGTTTCTTATGCCTGCATGAGAAAATGGAGATTACTAATTTTAAAGACCGTGACAAACTTTTAAATATAAAACAAGAATCGGCCATCTCCTGCAAGCATTTTCAGATACATATGCTTAAAAAATTATAAAACGCCTAAGTTTGTAAATAATATTTTTATAGTTTGTCCAGTTTCCCGCGCCCCTTTTATCCTTTTCCCATAATTAATTTTATTCTATAATGAAACTATTCTAAACGTTAATTATTTTAAACATTTGTATTTTAACATCAAATAATCATACCCTATACCTAATAAGTTAAATTTTAACTAAAGATATTTTTTATTTTTTATTTTATTTATCTTTAATCGTAATGTAGTTATCTTACCATAATTATACTTTTCATAATCGTTTAACGTAGGTTTTAATGGTCACCTCATCGAGCCTAATTTATTTTATTTTTTATACTTTAATCACCTATTTTTATACGTAATTTTTGAAACGTTAGAATTTACAAAAGTAATATTATACGGACACTAATTTATTTACACACGTAAGTTTTTTTAAACGTTAGCATTTACAATGAATAATATAACTGACATTATTTCGTTAATTATTCATTACATCGTAAACTTTTTTCAAAAAACGTAAACTATTTATTTTATTTTAAACGTTAGTGGCCTAATGAATTATTCAGATAACTATATATTTTAACTGATTAATATTAATGTTAATTATACTTATGATGTACATATTACAGTTGAATACAACCGTTCCCTTTTTTAAAACTTGGGTCCCTATTCTACACAACTTACCTACTGAACTAGGAATTTACTGATAATATTGAAACTCTACTTGAAACTCCTAACGCACTATAAATTAAAGAAAATAATAAAAAATAAGTTAATTAATATAATTAACATAATGGATGATCACATTTTAATGTATATACTTTCTCTTTAGGTCCTGTCTCCCCCTTTACACTTAAATATGATGTAGTCCTAGTTATAAATAGGCAATGTTTGAGTTGAAACAGCCAGAGTTGTCCTTGGCCTGACGAAGCGATTCCCTGACTGGGTTTTCGCTGAAACATGTATGCTTATGTGTAGGCATTTGTTTGTAAACTACATTCACTTATTTTGGCTCTGTCTAAACATTGAGCACTCTTTTGGGTGACACACTTATATATTGTTCTAAACAAACAAATAATTACTACCAATACTATATATATATATATATATATATATATATATATATATATATATATATATATATATAGCAAGTTATGAAAATAAATATGGCAATTTAAGCTACACAGAATATTCCGCGTTTCATCCGCATCATTCCACGGGGATGAAACGCGGAATATTCTGTGTAGCTTAAATTGCCATATATATTTTCATAACTTACTACCTAGCTCTACCTATTTATTGGGCACAGTTAAAGGAAATACTGAAAATTTACGCATCTATTTATTTAAGAAAAGGTTAAAACCATTATTTATTTATAATTGAATAGAATTTAAGTTTGAAAGAAAATGATTATTATAAATGAAAAATACACACTCAAACAAAAAAAAAAATGCCGACTTACGTTTTATTTATTTTTACGTAAATCTTAGAATTGATTCTACTTATCGCAAACTTAGCTGAAATTGACACCGTGTTTAGAGATGGGCTGAGGTGGACAGGAGGACAAAAACTGTCTGCTTTTGTTTTCAACGCTTTGCACCGTAAGTAAACAAATGAAACGTTGCTTAAATTTCCCCCATTTTTGGGGTGTTTTTAAATTCAATATTGACAAGTCTTTTTGCAAGACTATAGAAGAAAATTCTTACACTGATGTTTGCACGTTCATGTGTGCGAGGAAAATATTTAAATATTGCATGTAAAATTTATGCTAAAAATCTTACCTCAATAATAACATGGAATTTTTTGCAAATATTTATTTTTTTGTGAAAATATTGAATAAACTATAATACAGTGATAACATCGTTAGTTTGAGAACATTAATTTTTCTTCAAGTTATAACGATATTATAAACACGAAATTTAGGGTCTTTTTTCGTAATGTTCTTGAAAAAAATTAAATTTTTTTTTTCAATTGTTACAATCTACAATGCTATTTTTTTTTTTATAAAACTCAAAAATAAATTCATGCGTTTGGGGTTTGTTTTTTTATTTAAAACTAATATATATATATATATATATATATATATATATATATATATATATATATATATATATATATATACATATATATATATTATATATATATAATATTATCTATATAATACTAAAAGTCTATGGGTCTTGTATGTTTGCAATCAGATTTCCGGTTTTCAACATCCGGTTGCGCATGCGTAAATAGCAACGTCTTCAATCCGTTATTCCAATTCCGGAATTTTTATATCGCTTTTAATACAAACAATTTCATTTAATTTGATCAAATAGTTTTTTGTTTTTTTTCAACACTCCTACTCCCTCTGTTTTCGTTACGTACGCGAGAAATCTTTAATTCATGTCATTATAAATAAATAATTTTATAAAATCAACCGTAGTTTTTTTGGTTTTTTTTAACGGCTAAAAACATTCAACTTCGTGAAGTCTGTCGCAGTTTCAAAGAAAACACCTCTCACTTTCACTCTCATAGATTTCAACACTCCTACTCCCTCTGTTTTCGTTACGTACGCGAGAAATAGTTACGTGGATAGAGTTATCCCCCTTAACTAATGCAGACCTTTTTACTAGAGGGCGTTATTACAAAAATATTTCTTTT
>NC_136483.1:39316631-39329131 GCF_053919585.1 Euprymna scolopes | reverse complement strand
TGAATACTGTCGGTACAGTACCTTGGTATGTTAATTTCCATTTTTACTTAGCTTCTTCCACAGTTTTCCATAATAGTCAATCATATAGGAACCTATTCGTGACCAGACACACACGTTCAGCTTTATATTATAGATATATCTATACCTCTATTTATTACTTATTTACTTAAATAGGGATGGTATAATAAAATTGTAGAGTCTGCGTTCGCGCCTGACCTCCATAAAATGGAAATATGTCACAAAGTTTAACAAGGTTTTTTAGTATAGATCCACAGAATATTGTGATAAGTGTTTCAGTGTGAACAGGTATAGTATAATAAATTATGGGGGTTATTTATTTCATTTTTACTTTTATCATATTTTGCTTTTGTTTTGAAACACCCAAATTCGAAACTATCTCTTTACAACCCTTCCTTTTCATAACCTATCATACTTTCATGAATCAGAGTCCATTTTCTGTAGGCTCTTTTTGAACTTTTGCTAGTATATATATATATATATATATATATATATATATATATATATATATATATATATATATATTATACCATATTATATTACTAGCGGGGGTACCCGGCGTTGCCCGGTTGTTTGGAGGTGTGTGTGTGTGTGTGTGTGTGTGTAAGGGGGGGATAACATAAAGAATAAGCGAAAGCGAAGTAATAATCCTGTTTAAATATAAAATAAAAATAAAAACGATGTTGAACTTCTTTTTAAAAAGTCGGCAAAACCAAAAAAAAAAACAAAAAAAAACAACGAATAAACGTAACACTTTTTAAAAAAGAAATCGGAAAAACAGAAAGCATAAATCAGGGGAAAAAATGATGGGCGTGTTCCGAAAAACAAAAACAAAAAAACACAGCGAAAAACGAAAAAGAAACAAATGGCATAAATAACCCTTTGAATCGGTTAACTCCATGGTGTGTTTCACCCAGTCCATTCCAGTTTTTAATCAACTACAAAATTAAATAAAGCGAAAAATAATGGCATTAATAACCCTTCGATTCGGTTAACTCCATGGTGAGTTTCACCCAGTAGAATTAAAATTCCATTCCAGTTTTTTAAGCAACTACGAAGTAAAGAAAACCCAAACCAGTGTTCCTTCGTAACTGTCTCTTGTGAACGATCCCGCAACTGTGTTAAGTGGTGGCGGGGTAAGGAGAAATTTATTAGAGAGAAAAGATTTTACCACTTCGATTGATCTTAAACGATTTTGGCAGTGAACTCTCAGCAGATCGAATATAGGAATCTACGATTATCGAGGAAGTGGATAGGTAATAGGACTATAACAAATCTCAAAGATTGTGCAGCAGTTTGTGCATTTGCATGAAATGTCTTGATTTTTAATCCTATCAAGGTCAAAATCAGAGGGGGAAAATGTTCATTTTATATATATATACATATACATATATATATATATATATATATATATATATATATATATATAGGAAGGGATATATATATACACACGCCCATATATATTCACATATATACAAAAAAGTATATATATATATATATATAGAGAGAGAGAGAGAGAGCCATATATATGCATATATACATATACATATATACATATACACACATGTGTGTGTGTGTGTGTGTGTGTGTGTGTGTGTGTGTGTGTGTGTGTGTGTGTGTGTGTGTATTTAAATGAGGGGTTACCAACAATGTGTATTTTTTTACATTATTTTATTATTCCGTATTTTGGTTTTTCATTGAAAATCATGTTTAGATCATTGTAATAATGTTTTTAAATCATTGAAATCGTTTTTAACGCGTTTCAGACGTTCTGTGAAGCGTCCTCTCCAGAAAGCTCTTAAAATGTAAAATATTTAAAATATACTAAAGGTGTGTTTAAAATGTAAAAGAGCATTTTCGTAGTTCATTTGAAATGTTAATGAGCAGTGGAAACATGTGTGAATGATTCTATTTTTCATTCGTATGTTAAATTTAATTACTGTAATATTACATTGTTAGTGACCCCTTTCATTCAAATATATATCTTTATCTCGTTGGAATTTCTTAACTCATTTTATATATATATATATATATATATATATATATATATATATATATATATATATATATATATATATATATGATAATTCATGCAGACTTCGTAAAACAGTAAATTATCTTGAATCATGAATCGAAGTTGTATTACGCTTATATGTTGTATCATAGATAATACGAAATCAATAATAAATAACCACAAAAAGAAACAATTTATAATAGTAATAACAATAGCAGTGCTAAGACTATTGATTTTAATAATAGTCTAAATTGTAAAATAAAAAAAATAATGAATAAATGCTTAACATATATTGAGCTATACAAAGCAATAATAGTAACAATGAAGAACTAGTACATATAGAGAGAACCACGGGAAATAATTTCAAGTACAATGATCACATGATGATATTCAGGAGTGAAACCTATAAAAAAATAGTATCACATTGTGTAGATATAGATGACACTGTGTTTTGTTTATGGTGAAATAACAGTAAAAAAAATTATCTGTTTATATATATATATAGTTTAAATATAAAATACCAATCCATCAAAGTCAAAAATTTATTTACAAAAAAAATCCAAGAATGTATACCTAAATGCAGACAAATAAACAATTAATTTTTTTGCAATTAAAGCTCAGATGAAGTAAAGAAAAATACATACGCGCAGTATACGTATACGGTACAATCACGCTGACACATAGTTTCTCGTCAAATCACCGAAGTTAAGCAACGATGAGCCTGGCCAGAACCAGATGAGTGATCATTCAGGAAGACTAGGCGCTGTATGTACGGTGCCGAGTTGTAGAAATTTCCAGGTTGGTAATTGGGTGCTCGTTTAACTCATAGAGGAAGATGCACGCTCGAATCCCAGGCGGAAAGCAACGAGAAACTACTGTCTTTACTTGTCTTCCCGAGATTACCATGACTCTAGAATTTCGAGAGCCGTGGTCACCGACACTGTTAAAACAGCAGGGCGGTGTTACAGCGAAACAGTACTATATGTAGATGACTATATTGTAAGTCCCCTCTCTTCCTTCGACACAGCGTTGTCGTAAAATGATTTACCTGCTGTTTAATTAGTGTTAATGCGAAGTTCTCTGTTGTGCACTGGGAGAAAGTTTCTATAATAAATGGGTATTTGATGAGGTCGTTTATGGCACCGATCCCATAGTCCGGAGCTTATAGCTGCCAACTATCAACCAGCTGGTTGTAGGTTCAATCTCTAGCTAGAGATGGGTGATAGTTTAGCCGCACTGATGAACTGTGATACAGCGAAACAGTACTGCATATATATATATATATATATATATATATATATATATATATATATATATATATATATATATTGGTGATGGGATTATTCCAATATTTTTCTGATTCACTTACCGATTATGTTCTAAATTCCCGATTTCGATAAAATTATCGATTCTGATTTCGATTCTTTTAAAAATATTCAAATATTTAGCTATAGAATCGTTTTGTTTTTTTATTTTTTTATTTTCGAACTACTGTAAAAACCTCAGCCATATTTTCGGAAACGTAAAAATACTTATGTGTGGAAGTATTCTAGATTTTAGTAATATTGGTATTTTAAAATCAATAAATATTTATCATCTTATGATTAGTACCAGTGACGGAAAATTAAGTTTCAAAGACAAACAAAAAACAAAAACATGAATCGTTTTTGGCATCGGAAAATAGACCAAAATTTTCTGATTTTGATACCGAATCCGATAGCCCAAAAGCTTACAATTTTTATGATTCCCGATTCCGATTAATCGTCCCAACACTAACATACTTTTATATATATATATATATATATATATATATATATATATATATATATATATATATATATATATATATATATATATATATATATATATATATATATATATATATATATATATATATATATATATATATATATATATATATATATATATATATATATATATATATATATATATATATATTATTTGCGGGCATCGCTTCCGTGGCCCAGTGGAAGAACTGCCGACTGTCAACACGACGGTTTTAGGTTCAATCCTTGACTTGAGAGAGGTGCTAGTCTAGCGGCACTGACTAGTTTTGATACAACGAAACAGGACTATATTTCGATGACTACAAATTTATATATATGATGAAATACAGTTCCTTTTTAAAATTAAATACATTTTTAATTCTTTTTCAAAGTTGTTTTTTAACATGTTTTATTAACTACTTGTTCTTATATATATATATATATATATATATATATATATATATATATATATATATATATATATTAATGTGTGTATGTGTTATGTTCTTTGACTTACATTGACTGATCGATTTTTGCATTTATATGGTCTCGTAGGAGCCTACTTAAAAACTTAAGCCAGTAACATATGTAACAAAATAAATATGTTATTCCTGCTAGAGTTTGTGAAGTAAGGGGCATATTGGTAAACATAAGAGAAGGAGAATCTTGAATAATCGGGTAATTATTCACACATACGGTTTTTACTAATACCTTTAGGAAAATTATGAATTCACATATCCTGTATGTATGTTCTGGATTAAATCGTGCGGTAGACCAAACTCAAGCCTTGGTCATGAAACTAGTCTAAAAAAAAAAATCTCTTCTTATCCCGGCATTGTTTTTAGTCGTCTAAGTTTCTCATTGCTACTAGACTAAAAAAAAAAAAACTTCCGGTATAGTAGAAGTGCGGTTGGTGATTGTGTAGCCTGTCTTCACTATGAGCTTCATGCTTATATGGGATATACTCTTTCTTTATATACTAAACGGAGGCCTTTAAGAGTACTTATACATATTCAAGTGACGAATTACATTCTTTTTAACCTTTTTTCACTTAAACAAGGTATATTGCCACTTGGACGTATAGGGAAGTGTGGGAAGTTTAGCAGCGATATGTCTGTTCGCATTACATCGAAACTTCTGAAGAAATTTCAAAGTTTATCAGGCCGAGGGAAGAAATTATTAGAGCATTAGGCTTTTCGGCATCTATGGATCTTAACAGTGAAGGGGTGGGATTTTGTTGCTTGTCGGGTTAGTCGAGAGAATGTACACCGAGATCGTTGACGTTGGATATTTAAAAGATTGGCTTTGTTATAGAATATTAAAATCGGTTTTTCATTGAAATAGCAAAAGTATAGATCAGTCAAAAATCTGTAAACATTATTATATTTTGTAATATTTCATTTTATCATAATTTTAGGCTTTTATTTTCTAGAATTTGATAAAATGTGCGGCTTTTAATCCTATTGTTTGTAAATGGGTTAGGGTTAGCTTTGTAAAATTCAGTTCTAAATTACTGTCTGTTGGAATTGGAAATTTCAATCCTCAGTGTGGCCGATAAATACCATCGCGAATTACTTAAAACCTCAATCTGATCATGGCTGACGGAGCGAAGACATGCTCCCCACGTCGGTTAAATAAAGGGTTCCGTTCGAAATTCCGTGCAGATTCCCGAGATAGACGGAAAGATTTCAGAGTCCAACAAGATACACTTCAAGAAAGTCGGCGGTTACATCGGCCGAAACGTTGCATGAATATCACTCAAGATGAGAACAATAGTTTTTATTATCAAAATCAAAATATGATACCGTTGTATGGAGGTATTGTTTTAGTTCAGTGTTTGCTTTTGTCATAATAAAAGGAAAATACACTATAGTTACAGAAATCTTGTTTTTTTTGTTTTTGTTTTTGTTTTTTACAAATACAAATTATCCTATTTAAAGGAATACAGGGTGGCCAAAACCTGTTGCTTCTACTCTGTCTTATTGTTCCTAATTATATAAACTTAGTTAAGAAGTTTAATGGCTAGGATCGATTTACCGCTTCATGGAAAGAAATAGTAATTTCAAACCGTTCTTCCTATAGTAAAGTTAATGGGGTGTTATAGGCAAAATACAGACAGAAACGAATATATAAATATAAAAACGGCGAGTACTCACACGTGTGTGCAGGCATGTGTGTGAGAGAAGACACGTGTGCAAAGGATAAAAGCACTTTGTGTATTTTCTTTATCGCTACGCATAAACGTATTTATTGATGTATATAAAAAAGAAACTTTTTAGATAAATATTTTTTTATTGTTATTGCTTTTTGTTTTTACTCCTACGGATAATTACTATTTAATTGTGAAAATAAAAAAAATATGTGGTTCCTTTTCCTTTGAGCAAGGGACGGAAAAACTAAATATCTTTATTACACTGGGACAACAAACCAAAAAAAGTATACATAAACAAACTGCTTCAGTTAAACATCTTGCTTAGCTTGTGTGTGTGTGTGTGTGTGTGTGTGTGTGTGTGTGTGTGTGTGTGTGTGTGTGTTTAGTTTTTCTTTGTTCTTTTTGTTATTTATTCATTATTATTATTTATTTATTTTTTTTTATTTTTTTTTTTTTTGAAAACACTAATCCAGCCACTCTAGCAAAGTACATTTCAGATTTGTTTTCGTTTAAAACCCAGTATTGATTTCAAACTTTACATTTCAAAGTGACCGTAACAATTAAGAAGATCTATTTCAATTGTCAATTAAAAATATACATTAGAATTAAGCTTATATATATATATATATATATATATATATATATATATATATATATATATATATATATATATATATATATATATATATACGTATATATATATGTTATATTTGTTCTTAGATATATATATATATTATATTTATCCTTATATATGTATTATATATTATTTATTCTTTATATACGTGTGTATATATGTGTGTATATATATATGTTATATTTGTTCTTATATATATATATATATATATTATATTTATCCTTATATATGTATTATATATTCTTTATTCTTTATATACGTGTGTATGTATATATATATATGTTATATTTGTTCTTATATATATATATATGTTATATTTATCCTTATATATGTATTATATATTATTTATTCTTTATATACGTGTGTATATATGTGTGTATATATATATGTTATATTTGTTCTTATATATATATATATATTATATTTATCCTTATATATGTATTATATATTCTTTATTCTTTATATACGTGTGTATGTATATATATATATATATGTTATATTTGTTCTTATATATATATATATGTTATATTTATCCTTATATATGTATTATATATTATTTATTCTTTATATACGTGTATATATATATATGTTATATTTGTTCTTATATATATTATATTTACCCTTATATATGTATTATATATTATTTATTTTTATATACGTGTGTATATATATATATATATATATATATATATATATATATATATATATATATATATATATATATATATATATACAGAGAGAGAGAGGGGAGAGAGAGGGGGAGAGAGAGTAGTATCGGCGGTCCGGCGTCGCCCGTGCTTCATTACTTTCAAATTTGTTTCAGCAACAACGACACACACACATTCAGTTATTTATATATATATATATATATATATATATATATATATATATATATATATATATATATATATATATATGTGTGTGTGTGTGTGTGTGTGTGTGTGTGTGTGTGTGTGTGTCGTTGTTATTATTAGGGCTGTGAGAACAGAATATTCTTTTCATTGTTTTGACTCTTGAGTATATGCCCGTTTATATCTTAAATGTTTTTATATAGCCTGGTGTAGTTCTCGGTTGATTAAGTGTGTCTGTGTCGGATATATACTTGAGAATCAAAAGAATAAAAAGAATATGCTGTTGTCACAGCTCTAGCTATTATCATCGGAACGCAAATGCATTCAGAAATATTTACGTATTCCGATTCCCGTTTTTATTTAACTATGTTATCACCGTAAATATAAATTTGGTTCACTTTAGTTTCTTTCTGATAATACATAGGTCGGCTAGCAATGATATTTAAATGAAGACATTTTCCTACTGACCTAAACGAAAGTATAACAATTCTAATTTCTATTTCTCTATCTAGTTTCGATATCTTATAATATTGCATGTGTTTAAAATAAGCATAGCATTTCGTTATTGCCATAATACTAGATTTTCATTCTAATTTTCACTTTCGGTTGTTTTTATGTTATGACCAGTACATACTGTTTAATGATGTATAACAAGGATGATGGCAGTCTGAACAATATATATATATACACACACACATATATATACATATATATATATACACATATATATACATATATATATACACACATATATACACACATATATATTTGCATATATATATACATATATACATATACATATATATATATTAGCGCTCCAAACCCTAGTGACCTTACATTTAGACCCATTGTAGCAGGACCAGCCTGTCCGACAAGCAGACTTAGGAACTTAATAGACATCTTATTACAACCTTTCACAGATCAAGTTAAGAGCTACATAAGGGACGACATCCATTTTCTTACTACCTTACCACATACAGTAGAAAACGGGACACTATTAGTTACATTTGACGTTAGCAGTTTATATAGTAATATACCCCATGAATTAGGAAAAGAAGCAATAATATTTTGGATCAACAGACACGCACAAACACTACATCCCAGATTCACAAAGCAATTCATTATCGATAGTATAGACATAATTCTAAATAATAATTCCTTCGAATTCAACAATACCAACTACATCCAAACACTAGGTACAGCAATGGGAACGAAAATGGCACCGACTTACGCAACCCTTACATTAGCCTACCTAGAAGAAACCTTATATAAAAAGATAGAACAAAAATTTGGCCACAGCACTAAAAAACTGTTTGTAGAATCATGGAAAAGGTACTTAGATGACTGCTTCATCCTATGGAAACCCACATGGGGAGACATCACAGACTTGCACACCATACTCCAGAACCTACACCCAAAAATTAAATTCACCATAGAACAAAGCTCTACAGAATTACCTTTCCTAGATATACTGATAAAGATTAAAGACAATAACATTATCACAGACATTTACCGCAAACCTACAGACACCCAACAATACCTACACTTTAAAAGTCACCACCCTAAAAGCTGCATAAAATCAATTCCCTACACCCTAGCACGTAGAATCTGCACCATAATCACGGACAATAACCTTCGGAAAATCCGACTCAAGGAACTACGAATAAATTTAAGAAAAAGAAAATACCCATCACAACTTATAGACAAAGGGATCCAACTTGCGACAAATATACCAGTAGAAGATTTGAGAACCCCTAAAGAATGAAACAAAGAACAAATCCTAACATACGTCTCCACACACAACATTCGAAACCTACGTATTGAGCACTTTTGAAGTAAATACTTAAAGTTTACGCATAAATCTATACTTTCATATATTAAATTTATGCGAATAAATGAAATAGTTATAATTAGCTCCTAAAACAGTCGAGCACTTTCAAAATAATTTATTTCACCACATTAAAAATAGATATGGAAAGAGTTAATTTCGAAACATCGCTAAAAAAACATCCCCACACCCAGCAAGCATAGCTATATTATTAAATTAATCCAAAAAACAGATGAACTAATACGCCGAATGCGATGGCGAGCAAATTTCTTCCTTAAAAATGAAAACGTAAACAAAAAAGAATCCTATGGTTTTAAAACCCTTAAAAATGCGAAAACAGTAGACCTCTTGATAAACTTTGAAAATGACCTTTTAAACGTAATTAAAAACCTAGAATTCCACAATCAACCTAACAATTTCCAACGGAAACTACACAAAATCGTTAGAAACATAAACAACTCTAATAAAATCTTTGTAAAAGCAGATAAAACAAGAAACTTTTATAAAATAGATAAGCAAGAATATAACAAACTAATCACAGAAAACATTACAAAAAACTACAAAAAACTAGACACAAACAAATGCGATTACATAGATATAATAAATACTGAAAGTAAACAAATTACCGATAAACTAAAAATTAGCGATAAAGTTGGCAAATTGAAACCTAGAGAGTCATACATTCTGCTTAAAGACCACAAATGGGACTTTAATAATAATCCTAGCACCCGCCTGATAAACCCAACTAAACCAGAAATAGGTAGAATTAGCAAAACTATACTTTCTAGAGTAAACAAACAAATCAAACAGGACCTAGAACTAAACCAGTGGGCAAATACTACCGAAGCAATCACCTGGTTTAAAAATATAGAAAACAAAGATAAATGTATGTTCATACAGTTTGAGATCATAGACTTTTATCCCTCGATATCCGAAGAACTTTTTAACATTGCCCTAGAATTTGCCGAGGTATACACTGATATATCCTCAGAAGAAATCAACATAATTAAAAAATGTAGAAAATCAGTTCTAATATATAACAATAACCAATGGATAAAAAATAAAATGAAAAATTCATTCGATTTGGCGATGGGTGCCAGAGACTCTGCAGAGGCATCAGATCTTGTGGGATTATTCATTCTATATACCCTCACAAGCATATTCGATACTACGGATATCGGCCTATATAGAGATTACGGACTAGCTATAATAAAAAAAACTCCAACAAAGTCAAGGGAGAAAACTTTAAGAAAATCATACACAAAGAAATAAAAAAATTAGGCCTAAAAGCGGACATATCAGCTAACATAAAAATAACAAACTTCCTGGACGTCACGTTAAACTTAGATAAAAACACATATGAACCATACTTAAAAGATAACGCTACTCCAATTTACGTAAACCCTAAGTCCAACCACCCACCATCAATTATAAAACATATTCCTAACTCGATCGTAAGTAGACTCAGTAATAACTCAAGCGACGAAAATGCATTTAACAGGTCATCCAATATTTACGAAACAGCCCTAAAAAATAGTGGATACAAAAATATCGATATCAAATATAAGCAACAAAACACCAACAACTATAATAAAATTAAAAACAGAAGAAAAAGAACTATAATTTGGTATACGGCCCCATACAATCAAATGTTAAAAACAAAACTTGGCAAGAAATTTCTAGATCTTATTGAAAAACACTTTCCCGCAACCAACCCCTTACACAAAATCTTCAATAAAAATACCTTGAAGTTATCTTACAGTTGTTGCGAAAATTTAGAGATGATAATTAAGGCACATAATAACAAAATACTAACTGAAAACAATGTAAACAACAACAAAATAAACAATAAAAAAGTAGACACCATGACAGAAATAAAACCAACACTAGCAGAAATAATAATAATAATAATAATAATAATAATAATAATAATAATAATAATAATAATAATAATAATAATAATAACAAACCAACCCCGGACAAGAACAACCATACCATAAATAAAAATACTAATAACGAACAAGATAAATGCAATTGTAGACACCGCATACTTTGCCCAGTCCAAAATAAATGTCTAACAAAAAGCGTAGTTTATCAAGCAACAATATTTTCGAAAGAAAACCCGAATAACAAGAAATATTACATAGGCATGACTTCCTTAGATTTCAAAACCCGATACTATGACCACAAAAGCACATTCAAAAATAAAAAACACCGTATAAAAACAACACTAGCGAATAAATACTGGGAACTCAAAGAAAGCGGACATTCGCCGGTAGTCGAATGGAAAATAATGAGACAAGCTACCACATGCAGACATTTAGACGACCCATGTAAATTATGCCTCCATGAAAAATTTTCTATCCTGTACTTTAAAGAACCTCAAAATCTATTAAACTGTAGGCTGGAAATAGCAAACAACTGTGTTCACAAAATAAAACTTACTCTAGGATAGCGATACAAAATAGCTTTAAAACTAACAATAACAATAGGAAAAAAAACAAATAAATAAATTAAATAAACATGAATATACATAAACGATCACATACATATATGTATATATATGTATATATATATATATATATATATATATATATATGTATATATGTATATGTATGTGCATTGTTGTGTGCACATAGGTATATTTATATGTATAAAAAAAAGGAGAACGACCACCTAAACCCACTAACCTAGTTCTAAAACAGATCCTTTGTTTGATAAAATGCATGCCCATTGGCTGGTAGGAAGGGGCGCGGTGGATACTAGAAAGCTGATTGGCCGACTAGAAATCCTCAACATATATAAAAACAAGAAGCAACGACAGAATTCGCGCATAAGCCTGACGAATCCTATAGTTGGATGAAACGCAGAATATTCAGTGTAGCTTAATCGCCATATATATTTTATAAATTACTAACTAGCTCTACCTACGTATTGAGCACTTTTGAAGTAAATACTTAAAGTTTACGCATAAATCTATACTTTCATATATTAAATTTATGCGAATAAATGAAGTAGTTATATAGGTATTTAATTATTTTAATTATTATAGTAAAAAAATAATTATATATATATATATATATATATAAATAAAAAAATAAAAATAATTGTTAGCGGTGGATGTGTGCGAGTACGTGTGTGAGTGTGTAGGTGGGTATGTATATATGTATGCTCCTACATATATTTCTATGTATGTGCGTGTGTGTATGTGTGTGT
>NC_136483.1:39299131-39314131 GCF_053919585.1 Euprymna scolopes | reverse complement strand
ATGCCAATATTGCTGGAAACTATCAGGACCATCTAAATTGAATTTTTTCTCATTAGAAAACAGGGCTTTCTTCCACTTCTCAACATACCAGGTTTGGTATTCACGACCAAATCTTAAGCGGTTCACTTTGTCATGTGGACGCAATCGAAGAATTTGTTTACTCGGTTTATTTACTATGCCTTTTTGTTGTAAGTGTCGTCTGATGGTTATTGGACTGCAATCAGCATCTGTAACCGCCTTAATTTGACTAGGAGAAAGTCCTCTCATTCATAACAACCCGTCTGATTCTTCAACTCAATGCAGAAGAAATTGGGGGGGGGGGCTACCAAAGGATTTTGCTTTTCTATGATTCTCAGTGTTCTTTAGAAAGTTGGAAATAACAGTTTTATTGCGATTTACCTTAGCTGCTATCGCTTGCTATGACAAACCTTACTTATCGAATCCTAGAATTCGAGAGCGCCCAACTTCGGTTAGTTTTCTTGCTTTAGGCATGGTAACACCTTAACACAGTGATTGCTAATCTCTAACTAAACTAAAAACATTAGAATTATCATAAATCAGGTGAATGGAAAGGACTTTCGCCACACAGACAGCTTCACCTACTTGGGCAGCATCATCAGACCCGATGACGGTACAAGGGAGGACTTACAAAGCAGGCGGAGCAAGGCAAGGAGCGTGTTTAGGGAATGAGAATCATCTGGAGATCTGCGCAATACAACATCAACACCAAGTTCAAACTCTATCGGAGCTGCGTAGTATCAACACTCTTATATGGATCGGAATGCTGGAGAACGACGAAAGCAGATTTCATCAAGCTTCGATCTTTAAAACCTACTAAGGACATGCCATCAAGAAGATATGTGCCTAATCATCAGAAAACGGCAATGGAGGTGGATTGGGCATGTTCTTAAGAAAGACCCACAATCAATCACAAGAACAGCATTGCACTGGACCACAGATGGCAAAAGGAAGAGAGGAAGACCGAGAGCAACTTGGAGAAGAACGGTGGAAAGGGAGAGAAAAGCTATGCAGCATTCTTGGGGTTCACTGGCTAGGCTGGCTCAGGATAGGCGGAGGTGGAGGGGATTTGTTGCTGCCCAACACATCACTCGGTGTAATGGTTGATGATGACTAGATACTATATTTTCATTCTAATTTTCACTTTTTGTTGTTTAGATGCTATAAGGAATACATACTATTTAATGATTTATATTAAGGATGACAGGAGTCTGAACAATATATATATATATATATATATATATATATATATATATATATATATATATATTAGTGTTGGGGGCGATTAATCGGAATCGGGAATCGAAAAAATCGGAGCTTTTTCGGGTATCGGAATCGGAAAAATTTTGAGCTTATTTTCCGATGTCAAAACCGATTTCTTAAATTATCTTTCTTATTTGATTTTGGTTGAAGAAACATCTTCCACTGCTTGTAGCAATAATAAAATAATAAATATTTATTGATTTAAACTTCCAGTAAGACTAAAATCTCTAGATCACCTCCTCACAAGTGTGTTTTTACGTTTGAGGAAATATAAACACATATAAGATGTGTTTTTTACGCTAATCCGGACAAAATAACACTTTTATACTTAAATATTTAGAGATTTATAAAGAATCAGAATCGGAATCGGTAATTGTATCGGGATCAGGAATTTAGTACGAAATCGGTAATTGTATCGGGATCGGAAAAAATATTGGCACTGCCCCATCCCAGTATATATATATATATATATATATATATATATATATATATATATATATATATATATATATATATAGCAAAAATGGTAATTAGTAAAAACCTGAAGAAAGTACTTAATACTATCGCAGTCCAAATATATATTTTTTATTACTATTTTATCTGCTTAGTTATACATGTTTCTATTACCGAGTCATATCAACGACCCAGCAACTTCATCGGACTTAAACAGAAATGGTTATACCATTTCTGTTTAAGTCCGATGAAGTCTGATAAAGTTACTGGGTCGTTGATACCATTCCGAAACATGTGTAACTAACCAGATAAAACGGTAATATATATATATATATATATATATATATATATATATATATATATATATATTGAAGTATTGGCGTATCCATTAGATTTTCCTGAAACTTGGCCAAAATGTGGAGGCCATTGTTCTTAATATAAATTCAGTATGGGTGACCCTGGTAATATTCTGGTTCGCATCCCTCTGGGACTTTTAGGGCTAAAAGAAAATGCCTTTTTGGAGCTCTTTTTTCATATTACTCAAAAACTTCATATGTATGCCTATATAGTGGTTTTCTATGGTGATGAATTCAAATATACATGTCTTAAGGTGTGAAACCGCACAGTTTGTCTATTTTTACTGTGAGTCGGCCTTCCCAGGAGCTCAAAGGTGTCACTAAACTCCAAAATTGCAAAAAATGACATTTTTAACCTCATAACTTTTGCCCAATCCATTAGATTTTTCTGAAACTTGGCAAAAATGTGAAGGCAACGTTGGCCCTTCACACTTCTCACATTCTTCATTTTTAACTATTTTTTTGTGGCGTCATCTCACAAGCAGCACCAGAGAGGGACCACGCACTCGCGGCCTGTTTTAATTTATGCAAATTGTGTATTTATTAATTATGTAGTTAATTCTCTCCGTTTTTTTTTGTACCCTAAATATAGTAATGGTTTCAAAAGTTTAGAAAATATGATTGATACCATCAGCTAGAATTGTACAGAATTATATAGCTCTCCAGCCTTATTCGTTACCCTCTGAGTTACGTTCATACGCTTATAAATAGTTTTTAAAATAAGTGTTGCTTAACAAATAAATGCACATTTGCGCATGTGTAGAAGTGCACTTTAAGTCGACTTAAGACTTCCAAGTTCCAGTTTGTTTGTTTTTTTAATTTATCTATTTTTACCGACTAAAAATCAAATCGAATTTGTTCCACGGGTCTGAATCTCATATATATAAAGTTTCAAGCCTGTGGTTCAAAAACAGACAGTAATGTTGTGGAGATCGTTCCTTACACAGACCGACAAGGTGACATTAGCAAACCACCCACGATTAAATATGACATTTTAATTTATGCAGATTTCGTATCCATTAACAATATAGAGCCAATCCTCTACTCATTGTTAAATTCTACCCAATCGATCAAATATATTTTAATTCTTGCAGATTTCGCATTTATTTTTGTAGAGCCAATATTCTATTGATTATTATATTTTGCCCAACATATAATGGTAATTCCCAAAGTATTTTTAATATGACCTGGGCACTATCAGCTAGAATCGAAACCAAAACATTAGCTCTTCAGTCATATTTATAATAGTCTGTACTATGTCCTTACCCATATAAAAACTAGAAAAATAGTGTTGTAAAAAGTATAAATTTACATTTGCGCATGCGTAGAAAACATTGGAATATTGAATCTCAACGTTTCAAATGGTTCGTATTATTTGGAGTCTTCGGATTGCTATTCTTATCGTGAGTGTCATTCGCACAACGTTTCGGTAGATGTAACCTTCGACCTTCTACAGATGTATCTTGTCGAAATCTGGAATCTTTCTCTCGGACTGTGGAATCTGCACGAAACCATTTAATCCACGTGGGTAGCATGCTTTTGTTCCGTTAGTCATGACTGAGTTGAAGTTCTAAGTAATTTAAGTTATTGAACCTTCAGCCTCAAGAAATATGTAACTTACAACTGAATTTGACCAGGAATCTTGTAATCGTAACTAGACTTATGGAAACGATTGTTTTCATTTGTTCAAATTAAATTGTAGAGTTTTAGAATATAAAACATGCTAAATTGAATTTCGTAAAATGCTAGATAAATTATTGATAAATAATAAAACAAAAGTATATTGAAAAAGAAATGGTAGAATATTAGTGTGTGTGTGTGTGTGTGTGTGTGTGTGTGTTTGTGTGTGTGTGTGTTAGATTCCATGTCTGTACCCCAATTATTACTTTTGGTATGAATTTATTAGACCGGCTTGGGGGCTACTTACGAAAGATGGAGAAAGAGCATGTTGTTTGAGCCATATCTCTGCCTCTACTCTTATATAAAAGTCACTCATTTGTGTGTGAGTTTCTTCCTCATAGGTTCTGAAACGGCTGAGCTTATCTTTTACAAATTTCACACAAAACTAATTTATATGTCTAGCAGTGTTTTAGATATGTTTTGTAGAGAAATTCATCCGATAAGTATCGAAAATCGAAAAATCCGATCTTTTCTCTCTTATAGATAAAGAATACTTTTCACAGAGGAATCTTATATGTTATACCAGCCAAGGGAGATAATAAAATTTTAACAAATCATTTCTTCTTTAAAAAAAAGCAGATTTATTGTAATCAGGAGATATAGCTTAGTGGAAGAGCATTTGACTACAGATCGAATGATCCCCTGTTCAAACCCTGGTGTACCTCAATATTTTATTCAAATGATTTCTACTTAATGAGTAGGGCCATGAAAAGAGAATATTCTTTTCATTATTTTGACTCTCGAGTATATATCCGACGCAGTTAGACACAGTTCATCAATCGAGAACTACATCACTCTATCAAAAATATATAAGATATTAACTGATATATACTCGAGTCAAAATAATGAAAAGAATATTCTCTTGTCATAGTCCTATTAATTAGTTCGATCTACGATAAAATCCCCACGAATCATTTCTTCGTTTGCATATTTTAAAACTAAACATTAATCAGAAGTGACTTTTCCAGGGCATTCATCGTCAAACCCAAATATCAACTGACGTGATCTTGTAAACAAACAAAGACGAAATTTGATGAATGACATTTTTATTATTTATTTATTTATTGCGCATTAATCCACCGGGCAAATTATTCCTCATAATATATAATAATCAATAGAAGATTGATTCTATAATAATACATACGCAATCTGTATAAATTAAAATATCATGTTTAAGCGTATTGTATGACCGGGCACGCCGAGCTACCAGCTATTGTAATTATAAAAGTTTAATTCGAATAATTTTTCTTATTATTTTACTAAGTTGTGTATGGATTATGTTATTTTCCACCACTTGTCATTATCTACACTTTTGTTTATAGACGAAAAGAATCGATAGAAAACACGTTTCTGATTATTCTTTGACGAATGAGGAAGTATACAGCCAGTATCCTCGCAATTTTGTTTGTCGTCTTCGCCATTATCAACCTAGGAAGCGTAAAACCATTATTACAATTACATTTCAACCTTGATATCAAAGCGACATAATATTTAAACATTGTTTTTGCGAACTTCACAAGAGCATAAATCACTAACCCTGTACTTGAAGAGTATCTACGTGACAATTCCTTTATGGCCTGCTTGTCATTAAACTGATTCTCTTCATCATATGTTATAAATTATGGTATTAGCAGGAATATAATGCAAGTGTGTTGTTGAAACGTTTCATATAGCCTCTATGGGAAAATTCCAACTAACCTGTGTACTAATATTATGAACCATGATAATGTACATAAAACTTAGCAATAAGCCTAAATAAACGACCTATTTCAATTGATTTCTATTAAACATTCAAAACCCAAACTTAAGCATACATGCCTTCTCATTCATTGAGAAAAGGAAATATTCCCAACATGGAAGATGTTTTTTATTTATTTTTTTTCAGGAAATGTAAGACGAACCTGCACCAACTTAATACTTATATATGTGAATAATTCCAACACCATTATTATTCATATAGCAAATTACAGTTAATTCTTTCGATTCGACGTTTCAACAAATCTATTCAAGTATCCTTCGCCTCTTCTAATATATTCTACACTAAAAGTCTATTATACTATTCATTAGCATACATCAACTAACAGTTACTACCATTTAAAATTAATAATCTATACTAGCTGGGCCTGTGGAAATTCCACATCGGACTCTTTCATATGTGATATATTGATGTTGGCATTCTGTGAATGTTCAGATGTTCAGCGTAAACGGAGATGCCCTGATATCATTGTAGCTCTTTTGTTGAAATTGCAAAGTATTTATCCTAGCTAGCAGGGTCGCTATATATATATATATATATATATATATATATATATATATATATATATATATATATATATATATATATATATATATATATATATATAAATATATATATATGTATAAATATATTAAATTGTAATTCAATGAATTTCAAAAAACTCTCATTGAAATGAAATGAAGTGGTTAAATATTTTAATATTTATTAATATATTATATATAAAATATAGAATATATATAAAAAAATATAGAATATATTAGAAGAGGCGAAGGATACTTGAATAGATTTGTTGAAACGTCGAATCGAAAGAATTAACTGTAATTTGCTATATGAATAATAGTGGTGTTGGAATTATTCACATATATAAGTATTAAGTTGGTGCAGGTTCGTCTTACATCTCCTGAAAAAAAAATAAATAAAAACATCTTCCATGTTGGGAATATTTGCTAATATTTTCTCTCCTCTGATGAGATGGTAGACATCGAAACCCTATAGGTTAAGGAGATTAATTTTCTAAAGCATTCTTTGTCTTGCTTAGAATAATAAAAATTCTTTGATATGAAACTCAACCACTTCATTTCATTTCAATGAGAGTTTTTTGAAATTCATTGAATTACAATTTAATTTATTTGCTCTATCTTACATATCGAGCAATTCTTGTTTAGATGGGATAACTTATAGAATATTACTGCTAGTAATATTTTGTAAACCTACAAGCTCACGTTTCCATGACAACTGATTGTAAAATAAAAACTATTCTGAAGTATATATAAATATATATAAATATATATATAAATATATATATATATATATATATATAAATAAATATATATATATAAATAAATATATATATATAAATATATATATATATAAATATATATATATGAATATATATATAAATATATATATGAATATATATATAAATATATATATGAATATATATATAAATATATATATATAAATATATATATATAAATATATATATATAAATATATATATATACATATATATATAAATATATAAATATATATATAAATATATATATATAAATATATATAAATATATATATATGTATAAAATATATATATATGAATATATATATAAAAAATATATATATATGAATATATATATATAAAATATATATATATGAATATATATATAATATATATATATATAAAATATATATATATATGAATATATATATATAAATATATATATAATATATATATATATATAAAATATATATATATATATATGAATATATATATAAATATATATATATATGAATATATATATAAATATATATATATATGAATATATATATATAAATATATATATATATGAATATATATATATAAAATATATATATATATATATATATATATATAAATGTAATTCTTGGTTTGTTACAAGTGAATAAAAACATATTTCTACGTTACCAATTTATTTGAAATTTTCAGACAACCCATCTTTAGAGTCGAGGGATGTTTTTATGTTATTAAAATAAATTTACCTCGCGAATTATTAAAATATTGAATAAAATAAATATATTTGTTAACCGTTAGTGCGAACCTGCTTTGTTGATAAAACTGAACTTCCGGTTCGATTCATTTCACAGCCACGAATTGACGAAAAAGAAGTAGATTTCATTTTCTGTTTACTCGATAAGTAAAACAAAAAAAACAAACAAACATAATTCATTTGTTTATAACAATTTAATAAACAAAACATGGTACCTACAACACGGATCACTCTCTGCATGAGTACTGTACTTTCACCTAACAATTTAATAAACAAAACATGGTACTTATGCAGAGAAAGTACCATAATAATATAATAATAGAATAATAACATTATTTAGAAAGCCATTCTTAACATGGGGAGGACGTTTTGTTACTATTCTATACTTTCACCTAACAATTTAATAAACAAAAGATGGTACTTATTCAGAGAAGGTACCGTGCTGAAATAACGCTATTAAAAAGCCATTCTTAACATGGGAAAGGGACAGTGTTCTGTAACTATTTTATATTTTCACCTAACAATTTAATAAACAAAAGATAGTACTTATGCAGAGAAGGTACCGTGCTAAAATAATACCGTTATTTAGAAAGCTATTCTTAACATGGGGAGGGAGTTTTGCATCTATTCTATACTTTCACCTAACAATTTAATAAACAAAAATAGATAGTACGTATGCATAGAAAATACCGTGCTGAAATAATGTTATTTAGAAATACATTCTTTACATGGGGATGGTATTTTGTAACTATTCTGCCCTTTCACCTAACAATTTAAAAACAAAACATGGTACTTATGCAGAGAAGCTACCCCGCTGAAATAATGACGTTATTATTTAGAAAGCCATTCTTAACATGGGGATAGGGGTGTTTTGTAACTATTCTGGACTTTCACCTAACAATTTAATAAACAAAAGTTAAACTTAAGCAGACAAGGAACAGTACTGAATCATTAACATTATTTAGAAAGCCATTCTTAACATGGGGAGGGAGGATGTTTTCTAACTATTCTGTACTTTCGGTGCTGATGCAGAAAGTGATCTGCACTATTTTTTAAATCGCATTTCCACGTTTAATTAAAGTTTTATGATATGTTTTTTTATTCAATTGTAAGGTTAAAGTACAGAATAGGTACAAAACCCCCTCCCCATATTAAGAATGGCTTTTTAAATAATAACGTTATTATTTCAGCAAGGATCACTCTCTGCATGAATACCGATTAACGTTTTGTTGTTTGCTTTTTTACCGTGTTTTTTTGTTTGTTTTTTTTTCAAGAAAATCTTTTTTTAACAAAGATTGAAAGTGCACGTTTTTTCTTTTTTTTGTTACAGAAGTTGTTTTTATATAAGAAAATATGAATGCTTATAAAGAAATTGGGTACTCGTGCACTTATTGATCCGTGCTGAAATAATAACGTTATTATTTAAAAAGCCATTCTTAACATTGGGAGAAGAGGGTGTTTTGTACCTATTCTGTACTTTAACCTTACAATTGAATGAAAAAAACGGTAAATTTTTAGATTAGGTCCACCTCCACAATTTTCTTTTAAATGACAACTTTTGGAGGTTTTCAACTATGCTGAATACGGAAATCGCATTGAAATTTTGCAGAAATAAGTAGTTATCGAGATATTAAACATTTGTATAATGCATTGTAATCTCTGGCAGCCGTCTTTTTTACACGCTTGCGCGCGTCATAAACAAATTTATGTGCGTAACAAAGATGGCCGCCAAAGAATACAATGCATAAAACAACTATCTATATCTCGATAACTACTTATTTCTGCAAAATTTCAATGCGATTTCTGTATTCAGCATAGTCGGAAACCTTTAAAAGTCGTCATTTAAAAGAAAATTGTGGAGGTGGACCTAATCTAAAAAAAAATACCAAAAAAGACATAAAACTTTAATTAAGCTTGGAAATACGATTTAAAAAATAGCGCAGATCAGTAAGTGCATTAGCACCCATTAATCGACTCACGTAACCTTATTAACAAATATTATCAAAGGCAAGATGTGTTACTTTATTACAGAAATGGATAATTTTTTTTGTTTTTTTAATGCAAAATTTTTATTCGGCTCAAAAACACAGCGTTTACTGTTATATTTGAAAATTACAAATGGCGGCAGACTGCGTTAAAACATTAGGTTTGGGAAAATGAGTTAAAACTTAAAAAAAACTATACAAAATACTGTTAAAAACCACTGAATGCATGTCTGCCTATGTCACAGTAACATATATTAAGTGAGTTCCTGACAGTATTTTGTATAGTTTTTTTAGTTTTAACTCATTTTCCCAAAGTTAATGTGTTCAACAGTCTGTCGCCATTTGTATTTTTCAAATATACAGATAAACACTACATTTTTTCAAACCGATTAAACATTTTATACTAAATAAAAACACTAAAATCTTATCCAGTTAGGTAGAAAAGTAACGTATCTTGCCTTTGATAACATTTATTTGTTATATTTATTTTTCAACAACTTTTTCGTTTCTGTGTTTAGTAATACAAACCCGTTTTATTTACTATAACGTTTAGTCAGCTCGAAGAACAGTGTTTATCAGTGTATTTGAAAAATACAAACGGTGATGGACACTGTTGATGATTTTAAGTTTGAGAAAATGATTTAAAACTAAAAACTATACAAAATACTATCAGAAACTCACCGAATATGTCAGCCTATGTCACAATAACATATAATCAGTAGGTGTCTGACATTGTTTTGTATAGTTTTTAACTGATTTTCCCAAACAACGTATTCAACAGAGTCCGCGACCATTCGTCTTTTTCAAATACATAGATAAACACTGCGTTTTTGAGCCGATTAAACATTTTACATTAAATAAAAACACTAAAAAATTATCCAGTTAGATAGAAACGTAATTTACCTTACCTTTGCTTTCACTTATTCATTTTTGAACAAATTTTTCGAATCTGTGTATAGTAACACCCCCCTTACCCAAATATTAATTAAAAACTCACATTTTTGAATACAATAAAAAAAAATTATTTAGCGTTTGAATGGTTTAGCAACTTTCGGCTTAATCCACTGCATGTTGGTCGAGCCCAAGCCATGATTGATGGTAACTTCCGAGGATCCGGATCCAATTCTGCAAGAGTACCATATTTCTTTTCATTTTCGCCTTTTTTTTTTTTTTTTTTTTTACTTTTTGGAGTGGATTGCTGTACTATATTCTTAATATAAGAAACATGCATTTTCTCTTTTTATTAGAATTTTCCATTACACGAAATTAAGCCACAGCAACGCGTGGCAGGGTACAGCTAGTATATATATAAATATATATATATATATATATATATAAATATATATATATATAAATTATTAATATAAATTATATATACATAAATTATATATATATATAAATTATTAATATAAATTATATATATGTATATATATATATATATATATATATATATATATATATATATATATATATATATATATATATATATATATATATATATATATATATATATATAAGAGAGAGATAAATAATTAGGAAAAACATTTTTAAATTAAAAGGATAGCTGCCAATGTAAGGACGATGAAGGGAAAAATAGGAAAATACCGAAAGAGTGTGAAAAGAAAGGAGCAGAAATCAGAAAGGGGGCAAAACAAGCAGTAAAACGAAATGACGTCGGCAAAAGGAAAAAGAAAAGCAAGGTTATAAGGTTGGGGTTAGAGTTGGATATCGAAAAAAGAATTAAGAATGGCGAAAGGACTTGTCGCGAAATGAAAGAAAATGCCCCCTTCCCCGACTTCCCGACTTCCCGGTATTTGTTTTCCACTCGACGGATGTGAAAGCGTATTTGTTGGTCTCTTATTTATCTTCAGATTAACGATAGCTTTCTTTAATTCTTCCGCATTTTTCGTTTGCGTGTGTATGTATGCGTGTGTGTGTGTGTGTGTGTGTGTGTGTGTGTGTGTGTGTGTGTGTGTGTGTGTGTGTGTGTGTGTGTGGAGAGAGAGAGAAAGAGAGAGAGAGATAGAGAGAGAAAGAGAGAGACTGCGTTTTTTGTGTATTCCATGAATGCTCGGATTTCACAGCAAACAGGAGATTTTCTGCGTCTTTGCAAATCGGGAATGAACTTTGCTGGGCTTTAACAAAACAATAAATACAAAGTTGTGAAAGCCAGTTTTCCAAATACTAATTTCCACACGGCATAGTAGTAGTAGTAGTAGTAGTAGTAGTAGTAGTAGTAGTAGTAGGTAAAAAATCGACAATGGTGTCGCTATCTCCAGTCAGCGGAGGGTCTAGTGATTAACGATACGGACTGACGATCTGGGTGTTCCAAAGTTCGAATTCAGTTCGTTCCACAAAATCATTTTCACTTAGGATGTTTGCAACCTTCACGTGATCCTTCCCGTAAGTACCCAGTATCTTTCTAGAAAGAATTCTGACGAGAATAAATATCGGGGAAACCAATGCTACAGATGCAATCAACCAGAAAAGGCGGCGTCTAGAATTAGTTTGCTCCTCGTCGATGAGTTCTCGGTGGCCGAGGAGATCAATACCCCATTATTAGACACCGCAGATGTCGCCTCTCGGTACAGATTGGCACTTGTCACACACTCCTTTTCTCGGCATAAAATAGCTCTCCGTTTCACTTTAAATCCTTTTAGTATGTCTCTTGCCTGTTCACGCGAGAACCGCTTACACGTGGAAGAGTCTTATGACGAGATGCCACTTTTTGTTAGTTTGAAATTGATGCGCTCTCTTTTATGCTGTCATCCTACAGGGTGGAACGATAAATTTGTTGCTCTAAAGAAAACAATATTGCAGCTTTATTTCAAAACTTTTATTGGAAAAAAAATCAATTCAGGTAACTTGATTATGCAGTAGAGCTGACATCTATTCAGCCTCAATCACCGCCTCCATACGAGTCCGAATCTGGGAGCATGCCTTTTCCACAAGCGCCGGCGAGAGCAACGAATACTCGGCGGATGGCAGCGATCAGACTGACTTTGGTGTTGTGGGAGGTCATGTTGGTGATGTTCTCGACGTATGACCAAACGATGTAGTACGGCGGGTTCAAATCGATGGAGGAGAGAGGTATTGAGAGAAGGGTACAAAGTCGTAGCACTCCTTCTGAAGCCAAGACTAAGGCTGTTTGGACGTGGGCAGGCGCCGACTCCTGCTGCCACACCCAGTGTCTGCCAGCGGCACACTCTTCAGTACATCCAGGTACACTTTGGTGTTGACTTTCAAGCGGACTTCTAAGATTTGAGGTGGCATGATGGCTCTCACTTGAAACCTCACTAAAGTGGCAGGAAACTTCGTTGAGCTGTGCCCTCAAGCGTTGAACCGTCCGAATTTGCATTTTAAGGGTGCTGGCAATGGTCCTATTGTCATAACTTGGATCGGTAGAGAGCATGAGTTGTACAGAGGCGTATTTCCGATTTCGCTCGTTGAACATTGATAGAAGGCTTCTATCGCTCTTGGGATTTGTGTAAGAAAAAAGAAAACCGGTTTTTATCAAACGGAAATGAAATAATGTCGTCTTTTCTAGGGCGACAATTTTATCGTTCCACCCTGTAAAAGTGACGATAAATAACGATAAATAACGCCTCTTCTGTAGTATTAACGTCAAAACAATATTTAGGAAGCCATTCTTAACATGAAGAGTGGGGTACTGGAAAACTACAATTCGTTTAAAAATTGTTGTCTTTGTAAAAATAAAATTACTTGATAAATTTACGTATTTGCTATTTCAAAATCTAAAGTTTGGCAAACTAAAATCAAAGTTTTTTTTTCAAATTTCGCTTGACAGACTAAAGAAAACGCATTCTTAAATAATTTTTAAATTTTTGAATCGGTTCAATCGATATAATAATAAGAAAATTAAGATTTATTGTAATACTGCTATAAAATCTATCCAAATTATATTAAGCTATGAAATTACTATGAAAATCAAAAATCCATATAAATATGTGTGAATCTATACAACTATTATAGAAATGCTATAAAAGTTATACAAACTATATAAGCTAAAAAAAAAACGAAATGTACACACGCAGACACACAGATACACACAGAGACAAACAGACACTTTCACTTTTATAGATATATAGATTAATATATATTCAATGAAAAATGAGGAATAGAAGTTATATATAACTTTATTATATCATCAGAAAAATAAGGCAAAGTAAAAGGGGAATTAAGAAAAAGAAAAAGAAAGGAGAAAATTTCTTCTTTTAATTTTCCTTATTGATGTGATAGTATAATAAAGTTGCATATAACTTTTATTCCTCATTTTCCAGTTATTATATTTGTTTTCTCTTAATAGTATTGAGCTTTTCTTATCCTGATCAGTTTATCTGCGGGGCCTGTTAGTATATTCTGTAAGTGACCGTGTTTATCTGTGGAACGGTCTCGACCAAACTACTTTGTTAATTTTTGATTTTTAGACTTGAAACTTTTTATATGGGATATTTATACCTGTGGAGCAAAATCAATTTTGCTATTTTATTATTTACTGTATTAGTGTTTTTATTACTATAATGTTATAATATTTTGTTATTAAATTTTGTTATTTTTTCATTATTTCACCTGCTCATTCTACTATTTTAATATATTTTGTCTTGCTGCAATATTTAGTACATATTATTATACGATTATTTTTACTTTTATTATTTTATTATTATATTATTTTTAATATTTTCATTATTTTATCATTTTAATATTTTATTTTAACTCATATTATTTGATTATTTTATATTTTAATATTTTATACTTTTATTTTTATTTTATTCTATTCTACTCTATTTTATTCTAATTTAACAATATTTTTCTTACCTACACTAAACTTAAAATCATCATAAAATTGAAATAATTCTAATCTAGTGCCCCTGTTATTATCATTAGTAGTATTATAAATAATATTATCATAGTTATTACTATTGTCCTTTAAAATATAATATCATTTTTTATTATTTTCTTATTTCCATATGTCCATATTTTTATATTTCTGTATTTTATTCTATATGTCCTATAATTTACATATTCTTTACAATTTTAAATTTTAAAATTTTTACATTTTGTTGTTATTATTACTATTGTTACTATTGTTCTTATTTTTATTAGTTCTTATTCGTATTAGTAAAATGAAACTGCAAGTGAGAATTGATAATATTTTATAGTATTTATTTATTTGTTTCATTTTACTATGAAAGCATATCTTTTACGCCTGTAAATAATATCTCCTTGATTTGTAATTGATATAAATAATTTATGCAAGTGTTGTCTATATAATCATGTTTGAATTACCGTAATATTAATGATGACATTATTTATTTTAGATATAGATTTTGCCATTTTTAATGTATTAAATGTATGTTAATGTATTTTAATTAGGTAATAAATATATTTATTAACCAGACAGAATAAACCTCCAACATCACGTTACTGATACATCCATCGAATACTA